>NC_142440.1:47078333-47381363 GCF_059453495.1 Arachis ipaensis | reverse complement strand
ATCCTGTGGGGTCCACAGATCCTGAGGTGTCAAGGAATTCTACTCCCTGCACCTTTCTGGCATTTAAACACCCTCTGTATGCCATTTCTGGCGTTTAACGCCAACTCTGCTACCTTTTTTGGCGTTAAACGCCAGGCTGATGCCCTTTTATGGCGTTTAACGCTAACTAGACACCCTTTTCTGGCGTTAAACGCAATCTATCTGCCAATTCTAGTGTTTAACGCCAGCCTCCAGCCAGACACCCTTTTCTGGCGTTAAACTCCAGTCTGTCTACCAATTCTGGCGTTTAACGCCCAAAATGCTGCCAAACTGGGCGTTAAATGCCCATTCTGCTATCCTTACTAGTGTTTAATCGCCAGTAAACCTGTCCTCCAGGGTGTGCTATTTTTTATGCTATTTTTGATTCTGCTTTAATTCTACAGCTGTTTTTATGACTCCACTTGATCATCAACCTAAAGAAAAAATAACATGATAATGGAAAATAAATATAATTAAATAACATTGGGTTGCCTCCGAATAAGCACTTCTTTAATGTCAATAGCTTGACAGTGAGCTCTTAGAGAGCTTCACAGAGACTCAGAGATTAATGGTGGCCTCCCAACACCAAACTTAGAAGTTGAATGTGGGGGCTCTGTTTGACTCTGTATTGAGAGAAGATTTTCATGCTTCCTCTCCATGGTTACAGAAGAAGGTCCTTGAGCCTTAAACACTAGGTAGTCCTTATTCAATTGAAGGATTATCTCTCCTCTGTCCATATCAATCACAGCTCTTGCTGTGGCTAGGAAGGGTCTTCCAAGGATAATAGATTCATCCTCATCCTTCCCAGTGTCTAAGATTATGAAATTAGCAGGGATGTACAGGCCTTCAACCTTCACTAAGATATCCTCTACAAGTCCATAAGCTTGTTTCATTGATTTGTTTGCCATCTCTAGTGAGATTCTTGCAGCTTGTACCTCAAAGATCCCTAGTTTCTCCATTACAGAGAGTGTCATGAGGTTTATTCCTGACCCTAGGTCACACAGAGCCTTCTCAAAGGTCATGGTACCTATGGTGCAAGGTATTAAGAACTTTTCAGGATCCGGTTTCTTCTGAGGTAATTTCTGTTGAACCAAGGCATTCAGTATATTGATGAGCAATGGAGGTTCATCCTCCCAAGTCTTATTACCAAATAACTTGGCATTCATCTTCATGATTGCTCCTAGATACCGAGCTACTTGCTCTTCAACAATATCTTTATCCTCTTCAGAGGAAGAATACTCATCAGAGCTCATGAATGGCAACAGTAAGTTCAGTGGAATCTCTATGGTCTCTGTATGAGCCTCAAATTCCTTTGGTTCCTCATTAGGGAACTCCTTAGTGGTCAGTGGACGTCCAGCAAGGTCTTCCTCACTGGAAATCACTGCCTCTTCCTCCTCTATAGGTTCGGCCACTTTGGGTATCTTGATGGCCTTGCATTCTCTCTTTGGATTCTCTTCTATATTGCTTGGGAGAGTACTAGGAGGGATTTCAGTAACTCTTTTTACTTATCTAACCCACTTGTGCCTCCGAATTTCTGATGGAGGACCTTGTTTCAATCATGAAACTGAGAGTGGTCTTAGATAGATCAGAGACTATGGTTGCTAAGTTAGAGAGGCTCTGCTTAGAATTCTCTATCGTTGCTGAGAAGATGATGGAAAAGGCTTGCTATTGCCAAACTTATTTCTTCCACCATTATTATTATTGAGGCCTTGATTAGGCTTCTGGTGATCCTTCCATGAGAAATTAGGATGATTCCTCCATGAAGGATTGTAAGTGTTTCCATAGGATTCTCCCATGTAATTCACCTCTTCCATTGCAGGATTCTCAGGGTCATAAGCTTCTTCTTCAGAGGAGGCTTCTTTAGTACTGCTGGATGCAGCTTGCATTCTAGTCAGATTCTGAGAAATCATATTGACTTGCTAAGTTAATATTTTATTCTGAGCCAATATGGCATTCAGAGTATCAATCTCAAGAACTCCTTTCTTCTGAGTCATCCCATTATTCACAGGATTCCTTTTAGAAGTATACATGAACTGGTTATTTGCAACCATTTCAATGAGTTCCTGGGCTTCTGCAGGTATTTTCTTCAGATGAAGAGATCCACTAGCAGAGTGGTCCAATGACATCTTGGACAATTCAGATAGACCATCATAGAATATGCATAAGATGCTCCATTCTGAAAGCATGTCAGAAGGACACCTTCTAATCAATTGTTTGTATCTTTCCCAAGCTTCATAGAGGGATTTACCTTCCTTCTGTCTGAAGGTTTGGACTTCCACTCTAAGCTTGCTCATCTTTTGAGGTGGAAAGAATTTGGCCAAGAAAGCATTGACCAACTTTTCCCAAGAGTTCAGGCTTTCTTTAGGTTGTGAGTCCAACCATATCCTAGCTTTGTCTCTTACAGCAAAGGGGAAAAGCATAAGTCTGTAGACCTCGGGATTAACCCCATTGGTCTTAACAATGTCATAGATTTGCAAGAATTCAGCTAAGAACGGATGAGGATCTTCCAATGGAAGTCCATGAAACTTGCAATTCTGCTGCATTAGAGAAACTAATTGAGGCTTAAGCTCAAAATTGTTTGCTCCAATTGCAGGAATTGAGATGCTTCTTCCATAGAAGTCAGAAGTTGGTGCAGTAAAGTCACCAAGTATCTTCCTTGCATCTCCACCATTGTTATTGGGTTCGCCTGCCATGTCTTCTTCTTTTTCAAAAATTTCTGTAAGGTCCTCTCTGGAGTGTTGTGCTTTAGCTTCTCTTAGCTTCCTCTTCAGAGTCCTTTCAGGTTCAGGATCAGCTTCAACAAGAATGTCTTTATCCCTATTCTTGCTCATATAAAAAAGAAGAGAACAGAAAAGAAGAGAAATCCTCTATGTCACAGTATAGAGATTCTTTTATGTGAGTAGAAGAATAGAAGAATGAGGTAGAGAGAAGAGATGAGTAATTCGAACAGAGAGAAGAGAGAGGGGTTCAAATTATGAGTAGAAGAGAAGTGTTAGTAAATAAAATAAATAAATAGAAAGAGATGAGAGAGAGTATTTGAATTTTTGAATAAAAGAAAAGAAAAATATTTTTGTTTTTATTTTAATTATTGGTTAGTATTCGAAAATATTAAAAGAAATAAAATAAAATTAGAATTTAAAATAATTAGTTAATTAAAAAGAATTTTGAAAAAGTGGTTAGTGGTTTTCGAAAGTTAGAGAGAGAGAAAAGTGGTTGGGTAGTTTCAAAAACGATAAGAAATAGTAAACTTTTAAAATCAAACAAAAATTCAAGTAGTTAATTGAAAAAGATTTGAAAATAAATTTTGAAAAGATAAGAAGTTAGAAAAAGATTTTGAAATTAAATTTTGAAAAAGATATGATTGAAATTTATTTTGAAAAAGATTGAAAAGGAAATTTAAAAAGATTTGATTTTGAAAATTAAAGTTGATGACTTGACTAACAAGAAACAAAAAGATATGATTCTGGAATTTAAAGATTGAACCTTTCTTAACAGGAAAGTAACAAACTTGAAATTTTTGAATAAAAACATTAATTGTTAGCAATTATTTCGAAAAATATGAAATAAAATTAAGAAGAAGATTTTGAAAAATTTTAAGAAAGAATTTGAAAATATTAAAAGAAAAGTGAAAAAGATTTGAAAAGATAGAATTTTTAAATTGAAATTTTGACTTGACTAACAAGAAACAACTAAGTTTTAAAAATTTTTTACTAAGTCAACCCAAAATTTCGAAAATTATGAGTAAAATAAGGGAAAGGTATTATTTTTTATTTTTTTGAATTAATGAAGAAAGAGAAAAACAACAAAATGACACAAGACATAAGAATTTAAGATCAAAACAAATAATGCATGCAAGAACACTTTGAATGTCAAGATGAACACCAAGAACACTTTGAAGATCAAGATGAACATCAAGAACATATTTTTTTTTTTGAAAATTCTTAAGAAAAGAAACACATGCAAGACACCAAACTTAGAAATTTTTAATGTTTAGACACTATAAGTTCGAAAATGCATATGAAAAACAACAAAAAACACAAAACAACAAAATTTAAAGATCAAACAAGAAAAATCATCAAGAACAACTTGAAGATCATGAAGAACATAATGCATATATTTTTAAAAATTAAAGAAAAATTAAAACATGCAATTGACACCAAACTTAAAATTTGACACTAGACTAAAACAAGAAACACAAAATTTTTTTGGTTTTTATGATTTTAAAAATTGTTTTGTATTTTTTTCAAAAATTTTGGAAGAAGAAAATAAAGAAATTCAAAATTTTTAATAAGAATTCCAGGATTCATGTAATGTTAGTCTAAAGCTCCGGACCAAAAGAATTAGACATGGCCAAATGGCCAGCCAAGCTTTAGCAAAGAATTATAAATGAGAGTCCAAAGGCTCATGCAATGTTATTCTAAAGTTTTGGTCCAAAAGAATTAGACATGGCCAAATGGCCAGCCAAGCTTTAGCATAACAAATACAGACATGTCCCTTCTCCAATGGAAAGTAGAAACCTCGATCCAAAAGATTAGACATGGCTTAACAGCCAGCCAGGTTTCAACATATCTCATGAAGATCTAGAATTCATTCTTAAAAATTTTATGAATATTTCGAAAACTAAATATTTTTGTATTTTTTTTCGAAATTAAAAATAAAAAGCTTAAACATAAAATAAAATTACCCAATCTAAGCAACAAGATGAACCATCAGTTGTTCAAACTCGAACAATCCCCGGCAACGGCGCCAAAAACTTGGTGCACGAAATTGTGATTCACACTTTTCACAACTCCGCACAACTAACCAGCAAGTGCACATGGTCGTCTAAGTAATACCTTACGTGAGTAAGGGTCAATCCCACAGAGATTGTCGGCATGAAGCAAGCTATGGTCATCCTGTAAATCTTAGTCAGGCGGATTCAAATGGTTATGAGGTTTTGATAATTAAAAGATAAATAAAACATAAAATATGATAAAGATACTTATGTAATTCGTTGGTGGGAATTTTAGATAAGCGTTTGGAGATGCTTTGTTGCTTCTGAACCTCTGCTTTCCTATTGTCTTCTTCCAATCATGCGTGCTCCCTTCCATGGCAAGCTGTGTGATCCTCTCGGATGAAAAATACCAGGTACGATCTCTGCATGGCTAATCAACTGTCGGATTTCTCGTCTCGGATGAAAAATACCAGGTACAGCTACTGCATGACTAATCATCTGTCGGTTCCCACTAGCGTCGGAATAGCATCTCTCTATCCTTTCGCACACTGTCACTACGCCCAACATTCCCAGGTTTGAAGCTCGTCACAGTCATTGCTTCCCAGATCCTACTCGGAATACCACAGACAAGGTTTAGACTTTCCGGATCTTAGGAATGCTGCCAATTGGTTCTAGCCTATACCACAAAGGTTGTAATCACGGATTCGGATGCTCTGTTGTCAGGAGAGATGATGTGAATCATGGCTTAGAGACCCAAGAAAATATACTCCGGCTGTTGTCCGATGACTACGTTGAACATTGATGAATGGATTTTTGATGGTTTAGAAATTCACAAATGAATTTTCGTTGCAAGTATAGTTTCTAAACCAAATAATAGTCCTTTCATACAAAAATTTGTTTGTCACAAGTAACAAACCCCTAAATTTATAAACTGAAGTATTAAACCTCGGGTCGTTCTCCCTAGGAATTACAATGAAGTCTCTTGGTATTGGTTATGAGATGTATTGTGGAGTTTTGGGGATAATAGGCAAGAAATATAAATGGCAAGGAAAATAAAATAACAACTAGAAAAGCCTTGGCAAGGGTTGGTGGTTAAGGATCTGTATCCTAATCACTAACCACAACATGAGAATTGGCAAGGATTAATCCCACTAAGTTAACCCCTAACTAATAGTAGAGGAAAGTCAAGTGAGCTATATCAATCCAAGTCCATAAGTCCTAGTTCTCCACCAAATCAATTAGTGAGATCTAGAGTTAATGGCCCCCAATCGTCAATTACTTGGACATTAGTAACTCAAGAGTTCCTAAGTTACCTTCCCAAGCCAAGAGCACTAAAATCTACTCTAAAATCCAACCAAGCATTTTATCAAACACTTGGAAGGCATAAAAGGAAAGCATAGTAAAAAATGCAAGGAAAGTAAATCTACACTACTCAATTGCAAGAAATTAAACAACAACAAATCAAATGAACAATAAAGGAACATGAAGACACAAATTGCATTTAAATGAAAATAGAAGAAACAAAAGTGCATGAACATAAAAGTAGAGAATCACAAGAATGAATTATAAAATTAGAGAGAGGAGAAGAAGAAGAACTAGAAATTGTAAAGGAAAAGTAAATCAAAGCATGAATTAAACATAGATCTAACAAATTCTAATCTAGATCTAACCTACTCCTAATCCTAGAGAGAAGTGAGAGCTTCTCTCTCTAGAAACTAACTAGAGCATCATAAAACTAAAATAAAACTACACTAATGACTAGATGTCCCATCCCCCTTCAATCCTTGGGTCAAATAGCATCATAAATGAGTTGGATTGGGCCCACAAGGCTTTAGATTTTGCTGGCCACTAATTGCTTTAAGTGGATCATATGGCAGCAACGATGCGTGTGCGTACAGTGCGCATACGCGTCACCATACGTGTATCAACTATGACAAATCTTATATCATTTCGAAGCTCCGGATGTTAGCTTTCCAACGCAACTGGAACCGCATCATTTGGACCTCTGTAGCTCAAGTTATCATCGATTAAGTGCGAAGAGGTCGGCTTGACAGCTTTTGCGATTCCTTCATTTCTTCATGAGTTCTCCATTTTTACATGCTTTTTCTTCATTCCCTTGATCCAATCTTTGCCTCCTATATCTGAAACCACTTAACAAAATATCAAGGCATCTAATGGAATCAAGGTGAATTAAATTTAGCTATTCTAAGTCCTAAAAAGTATGTGTTCACTCTTAAGCACAATTAAAGGAGAATTAACAAAACCATGCTATTTCATTGAATAAATGTAGGAAAAGATGATAAAACCCTCTAAATTCAACACAAGATGAACCCTACAAATGGGGTTTATCAACCTCCCCACACTTAAACCAAGCATGTCCTCATGCTTAAACCAAGAGAAGGCAAAGGGGTATCAACATTTATTCAATGAAATCTAACTAAATACACCCTAAACTATATGCAATTATCTACATGAATGCAATTGCTTGGTCAAAATAAATCAATTTCTAAGAAGTATATATGCACAAGGGCTAAAGGTATTAGCAACCATGCCAAACCATAATTGAATTGAGCTATTAAGTATTTTTATAAACTTGCATGAAGAATGATGATCATAGGTGAAAACATGTAATTGAGCATCAAACCCTCACCGGATGTGTTTGCACTCTATTCGCTCAAGTGTTTAGGGTTGATTCACTCAATTCTCCCCTAATCATGCTTTCCAAGATTTGTTTTTCTTCTAACAATCGACATTTATTTTATGCATGCATATAAGTATCATGAGGTCTTTTCATTGGTTGTAATGGGGCTAGGGTCAAGGTAGGATGCATATATGGTCAAGTGAGATTAAAATTTGAATCTTTGGTTAACTTAGACTTCCCACTTAGCCTATGACATCCTATACAAGTCAAAACTAACCTAACTACCCATTTTTCACTTTTTAACATACTCATGCATTTTTTTTATTTCACAACACTTATGCATTGATCCTTATTGAGCTTTGCTTTGGGGCATTTTGTCCCCTTTTTATTTCTTTCTTTTTTCTCTTTTTTTTTCTTTTCTTATATATTTTTTTTTTCTTTTTCTTTTATTTATTTTTTTTCTTTCTTTATTTCATATACAAGAATGTCAATGCATAAGGTCTATACATTTTAATTAACACATGAGCATATACCCAATTCCCAATATTTACAACAAAAATACAAAACTACCCTTTTATTCACCTAATGTCCTAAGGTTCCCACACTTGAATGATACCCACACTAGCCTAAGCTAATCAAAGATCCAAATTAAGGACTTTTATTATTTTTCACTTCAAGGCTTGTAATGTGCTAAATTAAGAACAAAGTGGGTTAATCATAGGCTCAAATTGGCTAACAATGGAAAGTAAAAGGTAAGGCTATTTGGGTAAGTGAGCTAAATGAAACGATGGCCTCAATCATATAAATGCATGAATACACAAAATAATGGACATAAAGAATCAATCAAATCAAAGATCACAATCATAGGAAGAGAATAATGCACACAAGAAGGAAAAATAAGTGGTTATATGATGTAACCACACAATTTGGCTCAAATCTCACTTGCTTGTGTTCTTAGCTCAAAACATGTTCCACAATATATATAATTCAAGCAAGTTTAATGAAAAGTTTTCACTCAAATCAATTGAGGTGCCCTATAGATAATTTTCTTGAAAAATTTCATTATTTTGACTAAGGTTATTATATATATATATATATATGCAAAAATAAGAAAAATGCAAGTAGAAATCCTAAAAACCTAAAATGAAATGAAATGCAAAAGTGTTGAGATTAGAAACTTGTCACCCAAAATCGCCGATTGGTCGGACGACCTCCCCGTACTTGAAGATTGCACCGTCCTCGGTGCATCCAAAGATGAGCATGGGGGGTATGGCGACTTTCCGGATTGCTACCTTCAGCTGGTAAGTCAACCGGTGCTGCGTGTTCTTTCTTCCGCTTCCATTTTTGCTTGCGGTGCATCATTCATGAAAAGACAAAAATATAACACCATAAGATGAGATAATACAAAAGCAAGGAAGCATACATTGTTGGAATGAGGTACTAATCACTAGAATTGAGTGAGTGAATTAGTGTGACATTAATGACAAATAAGTGTGTGAATTCTAAATTGCGCCTTTTAGAACACACATTAGCATAAAAATTTATGTCACAAAAGAAGCATGCACTTCACTTATTCTAGTGTGCTTGAGATGCTTTAAGTAAGCTTGTAAGGTAAAACAAGCATTAAAGAAGCATGAGAGCATTCAAGCTATAAACTTATGGATGCATATGATCATGAAATACAATGCATTGAAGTAAATGCACAACATCCAATATCAAGAGATTGCCTAATCAAAGAATAAGGTTCAAATCACATGGTGGCCAAATCATGCAATTCAAGAAGAGTTACAAGCTCGAAGGCAATTCTCATCACTTGGTATTCTTAAAGGGTAAGCATGAAAAACTCAAAATCAAGTAGCAAAATATAACCTCAACAATAGAATCCAACAAAGTTTATAAACATAATGATGTTAAGATAACATCCCTTTTTAATACTCAGCAGCAATTAATGGTAAACAAGAATAACAATCTAACACTTACAATGAAAAAAGAGAAAATAAAATGAAAAATAACTAAAACTAACTAATCAACTAACTAACTAACTAATTAGTTAACTAAAATAAATTGTTATCAATGGTGTTTGGGAGTGTTGGATGAAGGGTAGGAGAAGGGAAGAAGAAAGGAGAAGGAAAGAAATGGAAAGAGGAGAAGAAAAGAGATGTGTTGAAGGAAGAACATCGGCGCGTACGCGCGCATGGCGCGGCGCACGGATGGTGGTGCAATGGACGCGACGCGTACGCGTACATGGCACGTCCGCGTCGATGGCTTATTTTGAGAGTGATGTGTACGCGTCATGTGCGCGTACGCGCGAGTTATTTTGTGCAAAAGGCACAATGCGCGCACAACGTTCGCACAACTCTCGGGTTTTTGGCTTGGGGGTGGAATTTCTCAATCCACGCGTACGCGTACATGGCGTGTCCGCGTGTGTGGCCAAAAATGCTTGATGCACGCGTACGCACGCAGTGCACATACGCGCGGATGGTGCTCTGTTTTTTTTTCCAAAATTTTTCTATGTTTTTGCACCAATCTAAGCATTCCAAACCTCCAAACAGCTACCAAAACACCATAAAACCTTATTTAACATACTAAACTACCAAATAAGCTCAACAAACTAATCAAAACATGAATTTAACTAATTACCAATATGTACAAAAATAAAAAATGAAAAGAAGTTACCATGGTGGGGTGTCTCCCACCTAGCACTTTTGTTTATTGTCCTTAAGTTGGACTTATGGGGAGCTCCTCTCAAGGTGGCTTGTGCTTGAAGCTATCTTTGAACACCCACCAATGCTTGGTCCTCCATTGTTCTCCAAGATTCTCTATTTGTTGCACCAAGTGTTGATGGAGTTCTACACAAGCTTGGGGCTCCCAAAATTGATTCTCCTTGTCCGATCCGGGATCCCACACTTTGTTTTGGCACCCATCTTCTAATTGATCCTCATGAGTCCAATTGGGTGGCATGGCCTTAGAATTCTCAATAAAGTGACCAAACATTCTCCTAGACCCAAAAAATCTAGGTCTACACCAAACCTTGCAATTAAACTTTGAACATGCAACCATAATGAGCCTAGAATAATGTTTCCAACCACTAACCATCTCCCTTTTACTCATAAAGCCACAAATATGTCTAAGTTAACCATCCGTCTCTAGCAAACCATATTCAAGGGGAATAATAAAGCTTGAGTACAAGGAATTTACCCACTTGAATGAAAGAATGGATGGTGGTGGCTTGGGGAGAGGTATCTCCAATGTGCTAGCAAGCTTTACTCCCTTGTGTTTTTCCTTGATTGTCTCCACCTCTTAACAAATTTCTTCACTTTCAATCCTTTGTTCATCATTTTCATCCAACTCTTCTCCATCACTCAAATCATAAATGGAAGGAAGGGAAAAATCTATCTCCATATTACTCTCCATCTCATTGGGAGAAGGTTCTTCAAAGTCAAAGGATTCACCACCAAGAAAGTTGGATGCATGATCTTCATCACCAAGGGAAATTACTTCTTGCTTCATTCCTTCCAAGTCTTCATTCAAAAATTGTTTTGGAGGTTGTGCACTCTCCTCCTCAACATCAAATTCAATCTTCTTGGAGAGGTTCTCTTCAACTCTAGGTTCCCAAGGAGGTTCCGCATCTCCTAAGTCTTCAACCACTTCTTCCTCTTCTTCAATGAGCATAGGCTCCTCCAATTGTTCTAACACAAAATAACATCCCTCATTTTCCACCGGAGTTTCCAATCTCTCCTTCATGCTATGCTTTTCAATTAATTCTCCACATGTGACCATGGGAGTGTTTTGAGTGCTCAAGTATTGGGAGGCTAAAGTTCTTACTATCTTGGTTAAGGTAGCCACAAATTCTAGTGTCTCCTTTTGCATTTCTCGTTGCCCTTGAAGTATGAGGCTAAGGATTTCATCCATTGAGGATTGGGGTGGGTAAGAAGGTTCATTGTCTTAGAGAAGGGGTTCATAATAGGAGGGTAGTTCTTCTTGGTAAGGGTGTGGTGGTGTATATTGAGATGGTTTCTAGGAGTAGTAATCTTCGAAAGGTGGTTCCATGTATGGCTCATATGGTTCAAAAGGTGGTTGGTAGGGTGGATATGGGTCAAGGTCATATGGAGGTGTTTGGTGAAAAGAGGCTTGTGAGTATGGTTGAGGTTCATGTTGAGGATATGATTCATAGGCATATGGTGGTGGTTTTTGAAAGTCACAAGGAGATTCACCATAGCCATTGGATTGGTATGCATCATAGAATGGCTCTTCTTCATAGTGCATTGGTGGAGGTTGTTGCCAAGAGGATTGATCATATGCATATGGCTCCTCCGACCTTTGATGGTCCCATCCTTGATACACATCCTCATTGAAGCTCTCATTTCCTACAATATAGTTAGAACCAAACTCATAGCCAAAGTGAGAATTCATAATGGAAAAGTAAAATAAAACTAACAAAAACTAGAAAACAAGAAAAAGGCAAGCTATTCACAATATTAACATATATACAATAACCAATAACACAACACCATTGCAATTCCCCGGCAACGGCGCCATTTTGATGAATGGATTTTAGACGGTTTAGAAATTCACAAATGAATTCTCGTTGCAAGTATAGTTTCTAAACCAAACAATAGTCCTTTCATACAAAATTTTTTTTGTCACAAGTAACAAACCCCTAAATTTATAAACAGAAGTATTGAACCTCGGGTTGTTCTCCCTAGGAATTACAATGAAGTGTCTTGTTATTGGTTATGAGATGTATTATGGGGTTTTGGGGATAATAGGCAAGAAATATAAATGGCAAAGAAAATAAAATAACAACTAGAAAAGCCTTGGCAAGGGTTGGTGGTTAAGGATCTGTATCCTAATCACTAACCACAACATGAGAATTGGCAAGAATTAAGCCCACTAAGTTAACCCCTAACTAATAGTAGAGGAAAGTCAAGTAAGCTATATCAATCCAAGTCCATAAGTCCTAGTTCTCCACCAAATCAATTAGTGAGATCTAGAGTTAATGGCCCCCAATCGTCAATTACTTGAACATTAGTAACTCAAGAGTTCCTAAGTTACCTTCCCAAGCCAAGAGCACTAAAATCTACTCTAAAATCCAACCAAGCATTTTATCAAACACTTGGAAGGCATAAAAGGAAAGCATAGTAAAAAATGCAAGGAAAGTAAATCTACACTACTCAATTGCAAGAAATTAAACAACAACAAATCAAATGAACAATAAAGGAACATGAAGACACAAATTGCATTTAAATGAAAATAGAAGAAACAAAAGTGCATGAACATAAAAGTAGAGAATCACAAGAATGAATTATAAAATTAGAGAGAGGAGAAGAAGAGGAACTAGAAATTGTAAAGGAAAAGTAAATCAAAGCATGAATTAAACATAGATCTAACAAATTCTAATCTAGATCTAACCTACTCCTAATCCTAGAGAGAAGTGAGAGCTTCTCTCTCTAGAAACTAACTAGAGCATCATAAAACTAAAATAAAACTACACTAATGACTAGATGTCCCATCCCCCTTCAATCCTTGGGTCAAATAGCATCATAAATGAGTTGGATTGGGCCCACAAGGCTTTAGAATTTGCTGGCCACTAATTGCTTTAAGTGGATCATATGGCAGCAATGATGCGTGCATGTACAGTGCACGTACGTATCACCATATGTGTAGCAACTATGACAAATCTTATCGTGTTTCGAAGCCCCGGATGTTAGCTTTCTAACGCAACTAGAACCGCATCATTTGGACCTCTGTGCTCAAGTTATAGTCGATTAAGTGCGAAGAGGTCGGCTTGACAGCTTTTGCGATTCCTTCATTTCTTCATGAGTTCTCCATTTTTACATGCTTTTTCTTCATTCCCTTGATCCAATCTTTGCCTCCTAAATCTGAAACCACTTAACAAAATATCAAGGCATCTAATGGAATCAAGGTGAACTAAATTTAGCTATTCTAAGTCTTAAAAGGTATGTGTTCACTCTTAAGCACAATTAAAGGAGAATTAACAAAACTATGCTATTTCATTGAATAAATGTGGGAAAAGATGATAAAACCCTCTAAATTAAACATAAGATAAACCCTACAAATGGGGTTTATCAAACATCATGTAGACTGCTTGTGGTTGTCAGGCATGCGGATCTTGGCTAAGCGAGTAACGAAGATAGTGGGTGATTGTCACGGGTCACCTCTTCATTCTGACTTAACTGAATTAAGTACAAGAGTATATCTTGGAGAAGAAGTAAGCGTGAATTAAAAGAGAAACAATAGTACTTGCATTAATTCATGAAGAACAGCAGAGCTCCGCACCTTAATCTTTGAGGTGTAGAAACTCCACCGTAGAAAATACATAAGAGAAAAGAGGTCTAGGCATGGCCATGTGGCCAGCCTTCCAAATGTAACATAAAGGTGAAAAGAGGGTTTTCAACCATGCAAATACAATAGTAAAAAGTGCTATTTATACTAAACTAGTTACTAGGGATTATAGAAAATAAGTAACTAAGTGCAAATGGTGCAGAAATCCACTTCCAGGGCCCACTTGGTGTGTGCTTGGGCTGAGCATTGAAGCTTTCACGTGCATAGGCCATTCTTGGAGTTAAACGCCAGCTTTGGTGCCAGTTTGGGCATTTAACTCCAGTTCTGGTGCCAGTTCTGGCGTTTTACGCCAGAAAAGGGTCTTTGGTGGGTGTTTGAACGCCAGTTTGGGCCATTAAATCTCGGGCAAAGTATGGACTATTAAATATTGCTGGAAAGCCCAAGATGTCTACATTCCAACACATTTGAGAGCGCGCCAATTGGGCTTCTGTAGCTCTAGAAAATCCACTTCGAGTGCAGGAGGGTCAGAATCCAACAGCATCTGTAGTCCTTTCTCAGCCTCTGAATCAAATTTTTGCTTAGGTCCCTCAATTTCAGCCAGAAAATACCTGAAATCACAGAAAAATACACAAACTCATAGTAAATTCCAGAAATGTGATTGGTATGCGAAATTGTTACTCTGAGGTTGTAAAATTTGTTGTTCATTCTCTCCCTGGCAATGGCGCCAACAAACTGGTGTACAATACCATGGTCCAAACATGACTTCACAACTTCGCACAACTAACCAGCAAGTGCACTAGGTCGTCCAAGTAATAAAACCTTACGTGAGTAAGGGTCGATCCCACAGAGATTGTCGGTATGAAGCAAGCTATGGTCACCTTGTAAATCTCAGTCAGGCGGATATCAAATGGTTATGGAGTTTTCGAAAATAAATAATAAATAAATAGAAAATAAAGATAGAAACACTTATGTAATTCATTGGTGAAAATTTCAGATAAGCGTATAAAGATACTTTCGTTCTTCTGAACTTCTGTTTTCCTGCTGTCTTCAACCAATCAGTCCTACTCCATTCCATGGCAAACTTTATGTAAGGGCATCATCGTCGTCAATGGCTACATCTCATCCTCTCTGTAAAAATGGTCCGATGCGCTGTCACTGCATGGCTAATCACCTGGAGGCATCACTGTTCTCAATGGCTACATCCCATCCTCTCTGTGAAAATGGTCCGATGCGCTGTCACTGCATGGCTAATCATCTGGAAGTTCTCGATCATACTGGAATAGGATTTACTATCCTTTTGTGTCTGTCACTATGCCCAGCACTCGCGAGTTTGAAGTTCGTCACAGTCATTCAATCCCTGAATCCTACTCGGAATACCACAGACAAGGTTTAGACTTTCCGGATTCTCATGAATGCCGCCATCAATCTAGCTTATACCACGAAGATTCTGATTAAGAGATCCAAGAGATAATCATCCAATCTAAGGTGGAACGGAAGTGGTTGTCAGGCACACGTTCGTATGGGAATGATGATGATTGTCACGTTCATCACATTCATATTGAATTGCGAATGAATATCTTAGAAGCGGAATAAGTTGAGTTGAATAGAGAAACAGTAGTACTTTGCATTAATTCGTGAGGAACAGTAGAGCTCCACACCTTAATCTATGGAGTGTAGAAACTCTACCGTTGAAAAAACATAAGTGAAAGGTCCAGGCATGGCCGAATGGCCAGCCCCCAAACGTGATCAATATGATCTAAAGATGAACTAAAAATCATAAGATGATCCGAAGATATAAATACAATAGTAAAAAGTCCTATTTATACTAAACTAGTTACTAGGGTTTACAGAAGTAAGTAATTGATGCATAAATCCACTTTCGGGGCCCACTTGGTGTGTGCTTGGGCTGAGCTTGAAGTTTACACGTGCAGAGGCTTCTTCTGGAGTTGAACGCCAAGTTGTAACATGTTTTTGGCGTTCAGCTCTGGTTCGTGACGTGTTTCTGGCGTTTAACTCCAGACTGCAGCGTAGAACTGGCGTTCAACGCCCTTTTGCATCGTCTAAACTCGGCAAAAGTATGGACTATTATATATTTCTGGAAAGCCTTGGATGTCCACTTTCCAACGCAATTTGAAGCGTGCCATTTTGAGTTCTGTAGCTCCAGAAAATCCACTTTGAGTGCAGGGAGGTCAGAATCCAACAGCATCAGCAGTCCTTCTTCTACCTCTGAATCTGATTTTTGCTCAAGTCCCTCAATTTCAGCCAGAAAATACCTGAAATCATAGAAAAACACACAAACTCATAGTAAAGTCCAGAAATGTGAATTTAACATAAAAACTAATAAAAACATCCCTAAAAGTAACTAGATCCTACTAAAAACATACTAAAAACAATGCCAAAAAGCGTATAAATTATCCGCTCATCACGACACCAAACTTAAATTGTTGCTTGTCCCCAAGCAACTGAAAATCAAATAGGATAAAAAGAAGAGAATATACTATAAATTCCAAACTATCAATGAAACATAGCTCCAATCAGATGAGCGGGACTTGTAGCTTTTTGCCTCTTGAATAGTTTTGGCATCTCACTTTATCCATTGAGGTTCAGAATGATTGGCATCTATAGGAACTCAGAGTTCAGATAGTGTTATTGATTCTCCTAGTTCAGTATGTTGATTCTTGAACACAGCTACTTTATGAGTCTTGGTCGTGGCCCTAAGCACTTTGTTTTCCAGTATAACCACCGGATACATAAATGCCACAGACACATAATTGGGTGAACCTTTTCAGATTGTGACTCAGCTTTGCTAAAGTCCCCAATTAGAGGTGTCCAGGGTTCTTAAGCACACTCTGTTTTTGCTTTGGACCTTGACTTTAACCGCTCAGTCTCAAGTTTTCACTTGACACCTTCACGCCACAAGCATATGGTTAGGGACAGCTTGGTTTAGCCGCTTAGGCCAGGATTTTATTCCTTTAGGCCCTCCTATCCACTGATGCTCAAAGCCTTGGGATCCTTTTTATTTACCCTTGCCTTTTGGTTTTAAGGGCTATTGGCTTTTTGCTCTTGCCTTTTGGTTTTAAGAGCTTTTGGCTTTTTCTGCTTGCTTTTTCTTTTTCTTTCTATTTTTTTTCGCCATTTTTCTTCTCTTTTTTTTGCAAGCTTTGTATTCACTGCTTTTTCTTGCTTCAAGAATCATTTTTATGATTTTTTAGATTATCAAATAACGTGTCTCCTTGTCATCATTCTTTCAAGAGCCAACATATTTAACATTCTTAAACAACAACTTCAAAAGACATATGCACTGTTCAAGCATTCATTCAGAAAACAAAAAGTATTGTCACCACATCAATATAATTAAACTAAGTTCAAGGATAAATTCAAAACTCATGTACTTCTTGTTCTTTTGAATTAAAACATTTTTCATTTAAGAGAGGTGATGGATTCATAGGACATTCATGACTTTAAGACAAAGTTACTAAATACTAATGATCATGTAATAAGACACAAACATGGATAAGCACTTAACATAAAGAAAACGAAAAACAGAGAATTTAAGAACAAGGAATGAGTCCACCTTAGTGATGGTGGCGTTTTCTTCTTGAGGAACCAATAATGTCCTTGAGCTCTTCTATCTCTGTTCCTTGTCTTTGTTGCTCCTCCCTCATTGCTTTTTGATCTTCTCTAATTTCATGAAGGATGATGGAGTGCTCTTGATGTTCCACCCTTAATTGTCCCATGTTAGAACTTAATTCTCCTGGGGAGGTGTTGATTTGCTCCCAAAAATTCTGTGGAGGAAAGTGCATCCCTTGAGGTATCTCAGGGATTTCTTAATGGTGAGCTTCCTCATGCGTTTCTTGTGCTCCATGAGTGGGCTCTCTTGTTTGCTCCATCCTTTTCTTAGTGATGGGCTTCTCTTCCTCAATGGGAATGTCTCCTTCTATGAAAGCTCCAGCTGAGTAACATAGATGGCAAATAAGATGAGGGAAAGCTAGCCTTGCCAAGGAGGAGGGCTTTTCGGCTATTTTGTAGAGTTCAAGGGAGATGACTTCATGAACTTCTACTTCCTCACCAATCATGATGCTATGAATCATGATGGCCCGATCTATAGTAACTTCAGATCGGTTGCTAGTGGGGATGATAGAGCGTTGGATGAACTCCAACCATCCTCTAGCCACAGGCTTGAGGTCCAGTCTTCTAAGTTGAACTGGTTTGCCTTTTGAGTCAATCTTCCATTGAGCTCCTTCCACACATATGTCCGTGAGGACTTGGTCCAACCTTTGATCAAAATTGACCCTTCTAGTGTAGGGGCATGCATCTCCTTGCATCATAGGCAAGTCAAACGCCAACCTCACATTTTCCGGACTAAAATCTAAGTATTTCCCCCGAACCATGATGAGATAATTCTTTGGGTTCGGGTTCTTACTTTGACCATAGTTCTTAGTGATCCATGCATTGGCATAGAACTCTTGAACCATTAGGATGCCGACTTGTTGGATGGGGTTTGTTAGAACTTCCCAACCACTTCTTTGGATTTCATGTCGGATCTCCGGATACTCATTTCTCTTGAGCTTGAAAGGGACCTCGGGGATCACCTTCTTCTTGGCCACAACATCATATAAGTGGTCTTGATGAGCTTTGGAGATGAATCTTTCCATCTCCCATGACTCGGAGGTGGAAGCTTTTGTCTTCCCTTTCCATTTTCTAGAGGATTCTCCGGTCTTGGGTGCCATCAATGGTAATGGAAAAACAAAAAAGCTTATGCTTTTACCACACCAAACTTAGAATATTGCTCGCCCTCGAGCAAGAGAAGAGAGAATAGATGAAGAAGAAGAAGAAAATATGGAGGAGATGAGGGAGAGGTATATTCGGCCAAGAAGGGGAAGAGAAGGTGGTGTTGTGTGAAAATGAGGAAGAATGGAAGGCTTTATATAGGGAGGGGAGGGGGTTTAGTTTCGGCCATATAGGGTGGGTTTGGGTGGGAAATTGATTTTGAATTTTGAAGGTAGGTGGAGTTTATGAGGTAGGTTTATGGGGAAGAGTGGATGGATGTGAGTGGTGAAGTGGTGATAGGGAAGGGAGATTGAGGTGATTGGTGAAGAGTTTTAGGGAAGAGTGTTTATTGGGAAGAGAGGATGAACATTGAGAAGAGGGAAGAGAGTGAGTGGTGGTAGGTGGGGATCCTGTGGGGTCCACGGATGCTGTGTTGATCCTGTGGGGACCACAGATCCTGAGGTGTCAAGGATTTGCATCCCTGCACCAATTAGGCATGTAAAATGCCTTTGCATGCAATTTTGGCATTTAAACACCGAATTGATGCTTGTTCTGGGCGTTCAGCGCCCAGATGTAGCATATTTCTGGCGTTGAACGCCAGCCAGATGCTTGTTTCTGGCGTTCAGCGCCAGCTCTTCCTCAGTGTGCATTTCTGGCATCTGAATGCCAGGATGCTGCTTGTTTCTGGCGTTCAACGCCAGATCCATGCTCTGTTCTGGCGTTGAACGCCAGCCAGATGCTCCTTACTGGCGTTTAAACGCCAGTAAGATCCTCCTACAGGGTGTGATTTTTCTTCTGCTATTTTTGATTTCGTTTTCAATTTTTATATTTATTTTGTGACTCCACATGATCATGAACCTAATAAAACATGAAATAACAATGAAAATAAAAATAAAATTAGATAAATAAAAATTGGGTTGCCTCCCAACAAGCGCTTCTTTAATGTCAATAGCTTGACAATGGGCTCTCATGGAGCCTTACAGATGTTCAGAGCATTGTTGAGACTCCCCTACACCAAACTTAGAGTTTGGATATGGGAGTTCAACACCAAACTTAGAGTTTGACTGTGGCGGCTCTGGTTGACTCTGTTTTGAGAGAAGCTTACTGTGCCTCTTTTCCATGTTTACAGAAGGATGTCCTTGGGTCTTAAACTCAAGGGAGTCCCCATTCAATTGAAGGACTAGTTCACCTCTGTTAACATCAATCACAGCTCTTGCTGTGGCTAGGAAGGGTCTTCCAAGGATGATGGATTCATCCTCATCCTTCCCAGTATCTAGGATTATAAAATTAGCAGGGATGTAAAGGCCTTCAACCTTTACTAACATGTCCTCTACTTGTCCATAAGCCTGTTTTCTGGAATTGTCTGCCATCTCTAATGAGATTCTAGCAGCTTACACCTCAAAGATTCCCAGTTTCTCCATTACAGAGAGTGGCATGAGGTTTATTCCTGACCCAAGGTCACATAGAGCCTTCTCAAAGGTCATGGTGCCTATGGTACAAGGTATTAGGAACTTTCCAGGATGCTGTTTCTTCTGAGGCAATCTCAGTTGATCCAATACGTTTAGTTCATTGGTGAACAGGGGAGGTTCATCTCCCCAAGTCTCATTACCAAATAGATTGGCATTCAGCTTCATGATTGCACCAAGGAACTTGGCAACTTGCTCTTCAGTGACATCCTCATTCTCTTCTGAAGAGGAATACTCATCAGAGCTCATGAAGGGCGTAAAAAGGTTTAATGGAATCTCTATGGTCTCTAGATGAGCCTCAGAGTCCTTTGGTTCCTCAGAGGGAAACTCCTTATTGATCACTGGACGTCCCAGGAGGTCTTCCTCCTTGGGATTAACGTCCTCCTCCTCTCTTATGGGTTCGGCCATGATGGTTATATCAATGGCCTTGCACTCTCCTTTTAGATTCTCTTCTGTATTGCTTGGGAGAGTACTAGTAGGGGTTTTAGTGATTCTTTTACTCAGCTAGCCCACTTGTGCTTCCAAATTTCTAATGTAGGACCTTGTTTCATTAATGAAACTTATAGTGGCCTTAGATAGATCAGAGACTAAGTTTGCTAAATTAGAGATATTTTGTTCAGAGTTCTTTGTCTGTTGCTGAGTGGATGATGGAAAAGGCTTGCTATTGCTAAGCCTGTTTCTTCCACCATTATTAAAGCCTTGTTGAGGCTTTTGTTGATCCTTCCATGAGAAATTTGGGTGATTGATCCATGAGGGATTATAGGTGTTTCCATATGGTTCAACCATCTAATTCACCTCTGCTATTGCAGGGTTCTTAGGATCATAGGCCTCTTCTTCAGCAGATGCCTCTTGAGTACTGTTGGATGCAGGTTGCATTCCATTCAGACTCTGAGAAATCATATTGACTTGCTGAGTTAATATTTTATTCTGAGTCAATATGGCATTCAGAGTATCAATTTCAAGAACTCCCTTCTTCTGAGGCGTCCCATTACTCACAGGATTCCTCTCAGAAGTGTACATGAACTGGTTATTAGCAACCATGTCAATGAGTTCTTGAGCTTCTGCAGGCGTTTTCTTTAGGTGAATGGATCCACCTGCAGAAGTATCCAATGACATCTTTGCTAATTCAGACAGACCATCATAGAATATATCCAGGAAGGTCCATTCTGAAAGCGTGTCAGAAGGACACTTTTTGGTCATTTGCTTGTATCTCTCCCAAGCTTCATAGAGGGATTCACCTTCCTTCTGTCTGAAGGTTTAAACATCTACTCTAAGCTTACTCAGCTTTTGAGGAGGAAAGAACTTGGCTAAGAAAGCCGTGACCAGCTTATCCCAAGAGTTCAGGCTATCTTTGGGTTGAGAGTCCAACCACACTCTAGCTCTGTCTCTTACAGCAAATAGGAAAAGCATGAGCCTGTAGTCTTTAGGATCTACTCCATTAGTCTTAACAGTATCACAGATTTGCAAGAATTCAGTTAAGAACTAAAAAGGATCTTCAGATGGAAGTCCATGAAACTTGCAGTTTTGTTGCATCAGAGAAACTAATTGAGGTTTCAGCTCAAAATTGTTTGCTCCAATGGTAGGGATGGAGATGCTTCTTCCATGTAAATTGGAATTAGGTGCAGTAAAGTCACCAAGCATCCTCCTTGCATTATTATTATTTTCGGCTGCCATCTCCTCTTCCTGTTCGAAAATTTCTGTAAGGTTATCTCTGGATTGTTGTATTTTAGCTTCTCTTAGTTTCCTCTTCAGAGTCCTTTCAGGTTCAGGGTCTGCTTCAACAAGAATGTTCTTGTCCTTGTTCCTGCTCATATAAAAAAGAGGGAACAGAAAAATAATAATAATAGGGATCCTTTTTACCCAGGTATAGAGGTTCCCCTGTGTGAGTAGAAGAAGAAAAGAATGTAATGTGAAGAAGGGAAGAAGAGAAAATTCGAACACAGATGGAAGAGGGGGTTCGAATTTGGGTGAGATGAAGTGTTAGTAGATGAATAAATAAAAAGAAGGAGATGAGAGAGAAAGATGATTTTCGAAAATAAAATTTTGAAAAGGGGTTAGTGATTTTCAAAAATTAGGAAAAAATTAAAATTAAAATTAAAAATTGAAATAATTAATTAATTAAAAAGAATTTTTAAGAAAGAGGGAAGAGATTTTCGAAAATTAGAGAGAGAGAGAGTTAGTTAGGTAGTTTTGAAAAAGATAAGAAACAAACAAAAAGTCAATTAGTTAGTTGAAAAAGATTTGAAAATCAATTTTGAAAAGATAAGAAGATAAGAAGTTAGAAAAGATATTTTTTTAAAAAGATATGATTAAAAAGATATAATTTTGAAAAAGATAAGATAAAAAGATATTTTTGAAAAGATATGATTGAAATTGGTTTTGAAAAAGATTTGAATTTTAAATTCACAATTAATGACTTGATTCACAAGAAATCACAAGATATGATTCTAGAACTTAAAGTTTGAATCTTTCTTAACAAGTAAGTAACAAACTTGAAATTTTTGAATCAAAACATTAATTGTTGATGATATTTTCGAAAATATGATATAAAATTAAGAAAAAGATTTTTGAAAAATATTTTTAAAATTTTCGAAAATAAATAAGAAAAATGACAAAGATATGATTTTTGAAGATAATTTTGAAAAAGATAAGATTTTCAAATTGAAAATTTGATTTGACTCATAAGAAACAACTAGATTTTAAAAGTTTTTGAAAAAGTCAATCCAAATTTTCGAAATTTTATGTGTGAAAAACATGAAAAATGATTTTTGATTTTTTTGAATTTTTAATGATGAGAGAGAAAAACATGAAAAATGATGCAATGCATGAAAATTTTGGATCAAAACATGTGATGCATGCAAGAACACTATGAATGTCAAGATGAACACCAAGAACACTTTGAATGTCACGATGAACACCAAGAACTTATTTTTGAAAAATTTTCAAGAAAAGAAAGCATGGAAGACACCAAACTTAGAAATTTTTCATGTATAGACACTATGAATGCAAGAGTGCATATGAAAAACAAGAAAAGACACAAAACAAGAAAATATGAAGATCAAACAAGAAGACTGGCCAAGAACAACTTGAAGATCATGAAGAACACTATGAATGCATGAATTTTCGAAAAATGCATAAAATTTTTTAGAAAAAATGCAATTGACACCAAACTTAAAAATTGACTCAAGACTCAAACAAACAACACAAAATATTTTTGATTTTTATGATTTTATGATTTTTTTTTTTGGATTTTTCGAAAATTAATGTGAAAAAGAAAAATAAGGATTCCAAAATTTTTAATATGAATTCCAAGAATCTTGCACTCTTAGTCTAAAGCTCCAATCTGAGGGTTAGACATGGCTGAATAGCCAGCCAAGATTTAGAAGATACAAATCAGTCATACAACAGCAGGTGGATTAGGAACAGCTAGCTTGCTCTTGTGATGATGGTTTGGAAGCCTCAGTCCAACAGAATTTAGACACGGCTTTACAGCAAGCCAGGCTTCAACATGCTTCATGAAACATTAGAATTCATTCTTAAAAATTCTGAAATAATTTTCGAAAACAAAGGAAAAATTTTTGAAAGATTGTTGAAAAATTTTTTGAAAACTTTTTGAAAATAAAATAAGAAGAAAATTACCCAATATGAGCAACACGATGAACCGTCAGTTGTCCAAACTCGAACAATCCCCGGCAACGGCGCCAAAAATTTGGTATGCGAAATTATTACTCTGAGGTTGTAAAATTTGTTGTTCATTCTCTCCCTGGCAATGGCGCCAACAAACTGGTGCACAATACCATGGTCCAAACATGACTTCACAACTTCGCACAACTAACCAGCAAGTGCACTGGGTCGTCCAAGTAATAAAACCTTACGTGAGAAAGGTCGATCCCACGGAGATTGTCGGTTTGAAGCAAGCTATGGTCACCTTGTAAATCTCAGTCAGGCGGATATCAAATGGTTATGGAGTTTTCGAAAATAAATAATAAATAAATAGAAAATAAAGATAGAAACACTTATGTAATTCATTGGTGGGAATTTCAGATAAGCGTATAGAGATACTTTTGTTCTTCTGAACTTCTGCTTTCTTGCTGTCTTCATCCAATCAGTCCTACTCCTTTCCATGGCAAACTTTATGTAAGGGCATCACCGTCGTCAATGGCTACATCTCATTCTCTCTGTGAAAATGGTCCGATGCGCTGTCACTGCATGGCTAATCATCTGGAGGCATCACCGTTGTCAATGGCTACATCCCATCCTCTCTGTGAAAATAGTCCGATGCGCTGTCACTGCATGGCTAATCATCTGGAGGTTCTCGATCATACTGGAATAGGATTTACTATCCTTTTGCGTCTGTCACTACGCCTAGCACTCGCGAGTTTGAAGTTCGTCACAGTCATTCAATCCCTGAATCCTACTCAGAATACCACAGACAAGGATTAGACTTTCCGGATTCTCATGAATGCCGCCATCAATCTAGCTTATACCATGAAGATTCTGATTAAGAGATCCAAGAGATAATCATCCAATCTATGGTGGAACGGAAGTGGTTGTTAGGCATGCGTTCGTATGGGAATGATGATGATTGTCACGTTCATCACATTCATATTGAATTGTGAATGAATATCTTAGAAGCGGAATAAGTTGAGTTGAATAGAGAAACAGTAGTACTTTGCATTAATTCGTGAGGAACAGCAGAGCTCCACACCTTAATCTATGGAGTGTAGAAACTTTACCGTTGAAAATACATAAGTGAAAGGTCCAGGAATGGCCGAATGCCCAGCCCCCAAACATGATCAATATGATCTAAAGATGAACTAAAAATCATAAGATGATCCGAAGATGTAAATACAATAGTAAAAAGTCCAATTTATACTAAACTAGTTACTAGGGTTTACAGAAGTAAGTAATTGATGCAAAAATCCACTTCCGGGGCCTACTTGGTGTGTGCTTGGGCTGAGCTTGAAGTTTACACGTGCAGAGGCTTCTTCTGGAGTTGAACGCCAAGTTGTAACATGTTTTTGGCGTTCAACTCTGGTTTGTGACGTGTTTCTGGCGTTTAACTCCAGACTACAGCGTAGAACTGGCGTTCAAAGCCCTTTTGCGTCGTCTAAACGCGGCCAAAGTATGAACTATTATATATTGCTGGAAAGCCCTGGATGTCTACTTTCCAACGCAATTGGAATCGCGCCATTTTGAGTTCTGTAGCTCCAGAAAGCCCACTTTGAGTGCAGGGAGGTCAGAATCCAACAGCATCAGCAGTCCTTCTTCTACCTCTGAATCTGATTTTTGCTCAAGTCCCTCAATTTCAGCCAGAAAATACCTAAAATCATAGAAAAATACACAAACTCATAGTAAAGTCTAGAAATGTGAATTTAACATAAAAACTAATAAAAACATTCCTAAAAGTAACTAGATCCTACTAAAAACATACTAAAAACAATGCCAAAAAGCGTATAAATTATCCGCTCATCAGTGATTTTTGCATTAAAACTAATAAAAATATAATAAAAAGTAACTAAAACATACTAAAAACTATGTAAAAACAATGCCAAGAAGGGTATAAAGTTAAGCTTGAGCACAAAACACTTAGAGTCACGACTAGGCTCAATGTGCAAAGCACTAAAGAAAAGAAAGAAAAAAAAGCTATGTTCAAGAATCAAATAGAGCCTAAAGAAGAAAATCTATAATATCATCCGAGTTCTCGTTCTGAAGGATACCAATGCTTCTAAGCTTCAAAGGATAGTGAGATGCCAAACATAGTCAGAACTAAAGTTACATTAGACCCACTGATGCCAGGGCATTTTGGCCATTTTCACTGACCTTTTCTTTACTGTTTTTAAGGTAGTTTCATGCATTTCCTTAGAAGATAAGCTAGTTTTGGGTAGATATTCACTTACATCTTGATTCAAGCATACATTGTGCACTTTACATGATTTCATGAGAATTTTGTATGAATTATATGACAAATTGGATGATGCATGACTCATGACTTGGACTAGAACTTTGATGCACTTTGTTGCTTGATTTCAGGACAAAGGAAGCAAAGAAGAACCACGTTAGCAGTCACGTTAGTCCCACTAACGTGACCTCTAACGTGGAATGGGTGCTAACTTGCAAAGTTAATGAGAAAGGTAATCGCAAATAACGCCCTCGAAGCCATCATAAGCCCACATTAAGAGTCACGTTAACTAAGTTAACGTGAACTCTAACGTGGAAGAAGACAACAAGGCCAACGTTAGTGACACTCTCCTTTGTCACTAACGTTGGACCAAGCTCATAATTGGCCACGTTAGTTGCCACGTTAACTTAGTTAACGTGGACTCTAACGTTAAGAAGCAAAAGAGAAGCCAACGTTAGTGACATTCACCTTTGTCACTAACGTTGGCCAAGCCTCCATAAGCCACGTTAACTTAGTTAACGTGGAAGCTAACGTGGAGAGAGCAACTGATAGCCAACATTAGTGACACTTACCTTTGTCACTAATGTTGGGGTAAACTACCATGAGCCACCATGAGCAACGTTAACTCCCACGTTAACTTAGTTAACGTGGAAGCTAACGTGGATAAAGAGATGATGAGCCAACGTTAGTGACACTCACCTTTGTCACTAACGTTGGGGATGGCTAGCATTACTACGTTAGAAGCCATGTTAACCTAGTTAACATGGACTCTAACGTGGGAAAGGGGCACATTGGAACGTTAGTGACAAAGGTAAGTGTCACTAACGTTCTCGAAGAATTGGCACTGCTACGTTAGAAGCCACGTTAACCTAGTTAACGTGGACTCTAACGTAGGGACAAGGGAGGACTCTCCACGTTATTGGGAAAGGTAAGTCCCAATAACGTGTGCGAAGGACCAAGAGGCAACGTTAGTGGTCACGTTAGTGCCACTAACATTGAAGTCAACGTGATCATATTTGGGTTAGGAACGTTAGTGAAAAAGGTGATTGTCACTAACGTTCTCGAACCCACACTTTCACTTAACGTTGACACCACTAACATCCTGAGTCAAAGTCCCTGCCTACTTCACCTTTTCTCTCTGCAAGCAAAGCTAAGCCCAATGAAAAGGATAACTGCTTCAAACTCAAGATTCAGAGGCCCATACCCAAGACTTGAAGAGCCAACTAGAAGATCGGAAGAGTAGTATATATAGGAGTAACTTTGAATTAGTTTGGGGGTTGGGAAAACTTTAGGGAGCCTTTGGCATAGAACTACTCTCTGTATTTTACTTTCTCTGCACTTCTAGTTTTACTTTCATCATGTATTCTCCATCTTTGTTTTCATTTTCCAGAGCTATGAACAACTAAACCCCTTTCATTGGGTTAGGGAGCTCTATTGTAATTTGATGGATCAATATTAGTTTTCATTCTCCTTCTTCTATCTTTTCTCTTGATTTTACTAGAAAGCTTTCGATCTTCATCCAATTGGGTAGTTATCTTGGAAAAGAAGCTATTCATACTTGGATCTCTTCTGAACTTTGAAAGAGGAATGAAGAGATCATGCTTGAAATGCTTTCTCATGCTGGACCAAATTGGGTTTGGATGGATATGTGACTATAATCCTACCAACACTTGATTTGGGAAATGCATGTGGTATAATCAGTGACCATACTTCATCTCTTCTTATGAGCAATTGACCAAGGAATTGGCTATTGATCAAGATTTGAGAGATTGAATTACCAAGAAATTGGAATTCGATCACTTAAGATTGCCAAGGAGATCAATGAATGCATTGATTGAGGAAGAGATGAAAATGAACTTGATCCGGAGAATGCAACATCTCCTGAGCCCAATGAACTCCCTATTTCTGATCTTACCCATTCTCTTTAATTTCTTCCATTTACTTTTATGAGCAATTACCCCATTCCCGTTTAAGATTCTGCAATTTACTTTCCGCCATTTACATTCATCTCTTCATTTCTAGCATTTACTGTTTCTGCTATTTACTTTCCCGCCATTTAATTTTCTGCAAATCTCAAATCAAATTCTGGTTCGCTCAACTAGAACATTCCTCTAATTAAAGTTGCTTGATCAATCAATCTCTGTGGGATTCGACCTCACTCTATTGTGAGTTTTTACTTGACGACAAATTCGGTACACTTGCCGAAGAAAATTTGTTGAGAGACAAGTTTTGTGCGTATCAAGTTTATGGCGCCGTTGCCGGGGATTGATTTTGTATCAACAATGATTAAGTTGAAGGATCACTAGATTGAGCATTTTTCTTTTGTTTGATTTAAATTTCTGTTGAGTCAATTCGCTTTCAGTTTTAGTTAATTTCTTCCCTTCCCCCTACTTTTTCGTTTATTTTTTTTAGTTATTTACAATTCAGTTCACTAACCCACTAACTGTTTGATATATTGCATCACTCACACTAACAATAATTCTAACAGAATACTTTCTAGATCTGTTTCCTTGCTTGTACCTTGTTGGTTGTTTGACAGGGAGGAGAAGCGGGGCTTCAACTTCCTTTGATTCTGAACCTGAGAGGACCTTCCTTAGATTAAGGAGGGAAGCAAGAGGAAAAAGAATAGTGGGTGCTGAGGAAGAGGAAGAATACTTTGAACTAGACATGGAGGAGAATATGGAGAACATTCATGAAGAAAAGGCTCACAACCATGGCAGAGAAGGTCTAGCAAATCATGCTGGGCAAGAGAGAAGAGTTATAGGCTCCTACATCAACCCAAAACCAGGAAACTGTGGGAGTAGCATTCAAAAGCCAACCATACATGCCAACAACTTTGAACTAAAACCTCAGCTCATCACCCTTGTTTAGAACAACTGTTCATTCAGAGGAGGCGTCCAAGAAGACCCCAATCAACATCTAACCACCTTCCTGAGGATATGCAATACTGTGAAGTCTAATGGCGTTCATCCTGACACCTATAGACTACTTTTGTTCCCTTTCTCACTCAAGGATAAGGCATCTAAATGGCTGAAATCCTTCCCTAAGGAGAGTTTGACAACCTGGGAAGATGTGGTGAACAAATTTTTAGCCAGATTCTATCATCCTCAAAGAATCAACAGGCTGAGAGCTGAGGATCAAACTTTCAGGCAGCAGGATGGTGAGACTCTATATAAAGCATGGGAGAGGTTTAAGGACCTAACAAGGAGGTGTCCACCAGATATGTTCAATGAATGGGTGCAGCTACACATTTTCTATGAAGGCCTTTCTTATGAATCAAAGAAAGCAGTAGACCACTCATCCGGGGGATCTCTGAACAAGAAGACCATTGAGGAGGCCATAGATGTCATTAAAACTGTAGCAGAGAATGACTACTTCTATGCCTCCGAAAGAGGGAACACTAGAGGAGTAATGGAGCTAAACAATATAGATGCTCTGCTGGCCCAAAAGAAGCTCATTACCAAGCAATTAGCTGACCTCACCAAGAAGATGGAGAGGAACCAAGTAGCAGCAATCACCACCTCATCAACAACCCAAGAGGGAGTGAATGCAGAGGCAGAGAGTGAGCAGGAGCAAGCCAACTACATTGGGAATTCACCTAGACAAAATCATGACCCATACTCCAAGACCTATAATCCTGGTTGGAGGAATCACCCACACTTTGGGTGGGGGAATCAACAAGATCAAAGCCAAGATCAGAGACGTCACAACCCCAATAACAATGCAGCTCACCAACAATTCACACAGAGAACATATCAACACCACCATAACAACACCTCTCCTCATCCATATAAAAACCAAAATAACACTCCTAATCCTTCTACCTCCAATCCCAACCTACCATTATCTGATGACAGACTCTCAAGGATTGAGAACCTGCTTGAAGGCATATGCAAAGAGATTCAAGACAACAAGGTGTTCAAGGAGGAAGTGCGAGCAAATTTTAAGAACCAGGGAGACACCATCAAGAGGTTGGAATCTTAAGTTGGGTATCTCTCTGAGCAAATTCCCAAACCTACAGATGGATTCCCAAGTGACACAGAGAAAAATCCGAGAGGTGAAACAAATAAAGTAAGATGGGAAGATTGCAAGATGGTCACTATAAGTGGTAAGGAGACTGAGGACAAGCCAAACAAGCCGTCAGAACAACCTGGAGATACCTCAGCAGAGAAGAAGGAAAAAGATCACCAAGAACCAAAAATCTCGCAACAGGAGCTGCTGAGACTCTATGCACCCTTTCCCCAACTACTCAATGGTGCTGTGGAGAAGAGAATATACTCAAGATTTCTTGACTTGTTTGCATCTCTGCATGTAAACATACCATTCATCAAGACCATCCAACAAATGCCTGCATACATCAAGTATATGAAGGAACTGCTTCCCAAGAAAAGCTCACTCAAGGGAGGCCAAACTATAGTGATGAACAAGGAGTGCAGCGCCCTCATTCAACCAGAGTTGCCTACAAAAAGAAAGGACCCAGGGAGCTTTCACATCCCCTGTGCCATAGGAGAAACAATGTTTGATAAAGCACTCTGCGATTTAGGAGCAAGCATCAACTTAATGCTCTTATCCCTTATGAAGAGGCTGCAGATCAATGAGATAATGCCCACAGATGTAGTCATCAGGCTGGCTGACAAAACTCAAAAACAAGCAATAGGAGTGGTGGAAAACGTGTTGATAAAGGTTGGGAAATACTTTCTTCCCACAGACTTTGTCATATTGGACATGGAAGAGAGTCACACTCACCCAATCATATTGGGAAGACCATTCCTAGCTACAGCCAGAGCACTCATAGATGTGGAGCGAGGGGAGCTAATCTTGAGGATCCATGATGAACAGCTCAACTTCACTATTTTCAAACACTCACAAGAAACAGATCAAGAGAACAAGGAACCAAGGAAGGATCACAGTGAGATACTGAAGGAAGAAACAAGCACTGAAGCACAACCAGCACATCTGGGAACTCCTTGATTGATGAACAAGGCAAACAGCAACTGCCACAGCTCAAAGAAAATCAGGAGGAACCTAAACCACCAGAATCATATGAGACTAGTAACCACATTTCCTTAGAGGAGGAGGTCACAAAGAGTAAGACAACATCACAAGGAACAAAGAAGAAGGTACCAAGGAGGTGGAGGAACAAGAAGATCCCTACCGAGGACTTCTCTCCAGGGGATAAAGTGATCTCAGCTTACTTCCCAGATATCCCCCCTGATCTCCCCACTGTACCATCTCAGTTACCTAAGGTCTTCACTATCAACAGAGTTCTCTCCTTGAAACATGTAGAGATCATTGATACAACCAATGGATATAGGTCCACAGCAAGAGGGGAGGACTTGAAGCATTATCAACCTCCCTGATGAAGGAGAAACGTCAAGCTAGTGACGCTAAAGAAGCGCTTCATGGGAGGCAACCCATGTTTTATATGCTTTTAGAAAATAGTTAATAAGTCAATATTCATGAATTCCAACCCAAACTTGACAAACACTTGGTGAAATCCTTATTAGGCAGTATATAGTGAAGAATAAGTTTGGTGTTCAAAGCATGCCGAGAGAGCATGAATGCAAACCAGAGCATGCTAATCTTGGAGCCTTGAACAAAACCTTTTCATCACAGTGCTACAAACTAAGTTTGGTGTCACCCAAGGTGCCACCAATGTGCATATAAGGATACACAGTTAGTTAGTTAGTTGGTGTTCATGAATAAACAATCTTGTTCGTTTTCTTTATTATTCTAGCCATAAAGTTTAATTTCTCAACGATATTAATTTTTCTTATTTTTATAGGAAAAGGGAAAGGAGCATTGAAGGGGATTGATTGGACAATTAAATGAGGAAGGTTCAGACACCACAAAAGGAGGGTACTACACACGTGCCTCAAGGAGGGATGCATTGGAAAATATTGCCATGCAACAATTAAAAAAAATGAGACCCTCAAAGACCGGGCAACACCCTTCATAAAGTTGATGATCCTTGTCCTTTCTCCATGCTGAACCCCATCCGTCCATCTCACACTCAAATCATCTATCCAAACCCTTCATTTGCCCATCACTTCCATATATAAGTAGCTCTCCCTCCATACCCCCTTCACATTCCAAATGCCCAGCTTAACATCCCCCTCTCAGAACCAAACCATTCTTACCACATTAAAAACATTCCCCCTCACTGCCTTCATTGCACTCAATCCCAAACAACCAAAAGTCTCCACACCCTTACCACCTTCACACATTAACTCCCATTCATGGCATATTCAAGCTCTAAAAGAAGGAAGGGAAAGGAACCTATGGAGCAACACCCATATGATGAAAAGAAATTTAGAAGCTTGCACCATGCATTGCAGTACGGGTGGATGGTTGATAAGGAAATAATATATGAACTTGGATTTCAAGTCAGAAAGAATGAGTGCCGGAAATCACGACGAAGGTAGAAAAGAGGCGATGGGAGCTCCTCACTGATCCAGTTGTTAAGGTAAATGCAAATCTTATAAGTGAGTTTTATGCAAATGCGGTCCGATATGATAAGGCCGATAAGTCATATACAAGCTTTGTGAGAGGAAAGATTGTGGATTTCAATCCCATGAGTGTCAAGAGGGCATTAAAGCTACGGTCCATACCGTTTGAAGAAGAGAGTTATCATTCAAGAATGGACAACAACCCCAATTATGACCAGATTGTGCAAGATATTTGTGTACCCAGAGCTGACTGGGAAAGATATGAGGATAGGAGACCAAGGTTCATCAAGAGAGCAGACCTCACTCCGGAAGCAAAGGGGTGGTTCGAAATTGTAAGGAGATCCATCCTCCCAGCAGGGAACAACTTGGAGGTAAACCTCAAGAGAGCCACAATGGTGCACTGTATACTCAAAGGAGGAGAGATCAAGGTTCATGAACTCATAGCCGCAGGCATTAGAAAGATGGCAGAGAAAAGCGACTCAAGAAGAAAGTTAGGTTACCCCAGCACTATTTATCGACTATGCAAGAAAGTTGGGGTGGTGTTTGAAGATGAGGACCCCGTGTGGATAAAAGAGGGCATTCCAATAACCGTTCGACGGATGCATGCTGCCGCAACCCCCCTGCCTCAACGGAAGCAAAGGAAGAGGCCAGCCCCTCAAGTAGTAGAAGGACAAGTCTTAGAGGGGCAAACACCAACTATAGGAAGCCATTGATGGCCTATCTAGACAATATTTGGAAAGCCAAGGAGCACAGAAAGAGCTTCAATTACAGATGATGGGGCAGCAAGAGGAATCACTTTCAAGATGGATGACTCAACAAGGGGAGTGGCAAAAGAAAATGATGGAGCAGCAACTGAGTCAAGGACAACAATGGAGTGAAACATTCCACAGGATAGAACAAAGGCAAAATGAACAACAAGAATCCATCCAGAAGCTAATTGGTATGCGAAATTGCTACTCTGAGGTTGTAAAATTTGTTGTTCGTTCTCTCCCTGGCAATGGCCCCAATAACTGGTGCACAATACCATGGTCCAAACATAACTTCACAACTTTGCACAACTAACCAGCAAGTGCACTGGGTCGTCCAAGTAATAAAACCTTACGTGAGTAAGGGTCGATCCCACGGAGTTTGTTGGTATGAAGCAAGCTATGGTCATCTTGTTAACCTCAGTCAGGTGGATATCAAATGGTTATGGAGTTTTCGAATAATAATAATTAATAAACAGAAAATAAAGATAGAAATACTTATGTAATTCATTGGTGAGAATTTCAGATAAGTGTATAGAGATGCTTTCGTTCCTCTGAATCTCTGCTTTCCCGCTGTCTCCATCCAATCAGTCTTACTCCTTTCCATGGCAAACTTTCTGTAAGGGCATTACTGTTGTCAATGGCTACATCTCATCCTCTCTGTGAAAATGGTCCAAATGCTCTGTCACGGCATGGCTAATCATTTGGAGGTTCTTGATCATACTGGAATAGGATTTACTATCCTTTTGCGTCTGTCACTACGCCCAGCACTCGCGAGTTTGAAGTTCGTCACAGCCATCCCTTCCCAGATCCTACTCGGAATACCACATACAAGGTTTAGACTTTCCAGATCTCAGGAATGGCCATCCATGGGTTCTAACTTATACCATGAAGATACTAATAACTCAGACTCGGTCCCCTGTATTAGATATCTAAGAGATACTCATTCTAGCTTGGTTGCATGTAGAACGGAAGTGTTTGTCAGGCACGCGTTCATAAGTGAGAATGATGATGAGCGTCACATAATCATCACATTCATCATGTTCTTGGGTGCGAATGGATATCTTAGAAGCGGAATAAGTTGAATTGAATAGAAAATAGTAGTACTTTGCATTAAATAATGAGGAACAGCAGAGCTCCACACCTTAATCTATGGAGTGCAGAAACTCTACCATTTGAAAATACATAAGTGATAATGGTCCAGGCATGGCCGAATGGCTAGCCCCCAAACGTGATCAATATGATCCAAAATTGAACTAAAAATTATAAGATGTCTAATACAATAGTAAAAAGTCCTATTTATACTAAACTAGTTACTAGGGTTTACAGAAGTAAGTAATTGATGCATAAATCCACTTTTGGGGCCCACTTGGTGTGTGCTTGGGCTGAGCTTGAAGTTTACACGTGCAGAGGCTTCTTTTGAAGTTGAACGCCAAGTTGTAACGTGTTTTTGGCGTTCAACTCTGGTTTGTGACGTGTTTCTGGCATTTAACTCCAGACTGTAGCGTAGAACTGGCGTTCAACGCCCTTTTGCATCGTCTAAACTCGGCCAAAATATGGACTATTATATATTTCTAAAAAGCCCTGGATGTCTACTTTCCAACACAATTGGAAGCGTGCCATTTTGAGTTCCGTAGCTCCAGAAAATCCACTTTAAGTGCAGGGAGGTCAGAATCCAACAGCATCAGCAGTCCTTCTTCTACCTTTGAATCTGATTTTTGCTCAAGTCCCTTAATTTCAGCCAGAAAATACCTGAAATCACAGAAAAACACACAAACTCATAGTAAAGTCCAGAAATGTGAATTTAACATAAAAACTAATAAAAACATCCCTAAATGTAACTAGATCCTACTAAAAACATACTAAAAATAATGCCAAAAAGCGTATAAATTATCCGCTCATCACAACACCAAACTTAAATTGTTGCTTGTCCCCAAGCAACTAAAAATCAAATAGGATAAAAAGAAAAGAATATACTATAAATTCCAAATTATCAATGAAACATAGCTCCAATCAGATGTGTGGGACTTGTAGCTTTTTGCCTCTTGAATAGTTTTGGTATCTCACTTTATCCATTGAGGTTCAGAATGATTGGCATCTATAGGAACTCAGAGTTCAGATAGTGTTATTAATTCTCCTAGTTCAGTATGTTGATTCTTGAACACAGCTACTTTATGAGTCTTGGCCGTGGCCCTAAGCACTTTGTTTTCCAGTATTACCACCGGATACATAAATGCCACAGACACATAATTGGGTGAACCTTTTCAGATTGTGACTCAGCTTTGCTAAAGTCCCCAATTAGAGGTGTCTAGGGTTCTTAAGCACACTCTGTTTTTGCTTTGGACCTTGACTTTAACCGCTCAGTCTCAAGTTTTCACTTGACACCTTCACGCCACAAGCACATGGTTAGGGACAGCTTGGTTTAGCCGCTTAGGCCAGGATTTAATCCTTTAGACCCTCCTATCCACTGATGCTCAAAGCCTTGGGATCCTTTTTATTTACCCTTGCCTTTTGGTTTTAAGGGTTATTGACTTTTTGCTCTTGCCTTTTGGTTTTAAGAGCTTTTGGCTTTTTCTGCTTGCTTTTTCTTTTTCTTTCTTTTTTTTTCGCCATTTTTCTTCTCTTTTTTTTTTCTGCAAGCTTTGTATTCACTGCTTTTTCTTGCTTCAAGAATCATTTTTATGATTTTTTCAGATTATCAAATAACATGTCTCCTGTTCATCATTCTTTCAAGAGCCAACATATTTAACATTCTTAAACAACAACTTCAAAAGACATATGCACTGTTCAAGCATTCATTCAGAAAACAAAAAGTATTGTCACCACATCAATATAATTAAACTAAGTTCAAGGATAAATTTGAAACTCATGTACTTCTTGTTCTTTTGAATTAAAAACATTTTTCATTTAAGAGAGGTGATGGATTCATAGGACATTCATAACTTTAAGACAAAGTTACTAAATACTAATGATCATGTAATAAGACTCTAACATAGTTAAGCACTTAACATAAAGAAAACGAAAAATAGAAAATTTGAGAACAAGGAATGAGTCTACCTTAGTGATGGTGGCGTTTTCTTCTTGAGGAACCAATGATGTCCTTGAACTCTTCTATGTCTCTTCCTTGTCTTTGTTGCTCCTCCCCCATTGCTTTTTGATCTTCTCTAATTTCATGGAGGATGATAGAGTGCTATTGATGTTCCACCCTTAGTTTTCCCCAATAATTGTGTGGAGGAAAATGTATCCCCTGAGGTATCTCAGGGATCTCTTGATTTGCAGTCAAATGTTCTACCACTGAGCTATAGACCCTTGAGATGAATCTCTCCATCTCCTATGACTTGGAAGTCGAAGATTTTGTCTTCCCTTTTCTCTTTCTAGAGGTTTCTCTGGCCTTAGGTGCCATCAATGGTTATGGAAAAACAAAAAAGCTATACTTTTACCACACCAAACTTAGAATGTTGCTCGCCCTCGAGCAAAAGAAGAAAGAATAGTAGAAGAAGAAGAAGATATGGAGGAGATGGAGGGATGTGTGTATTCGGCTATATGGGTGGGATTGGGTGGGAAAGAGATTTTGAATTTTGAAGGTAGGTGGACTGTATGATGGTTTTGGAGGGGAATTGGCGGTGATTGGTGAAGGGTTCTTGAGAAAGGGTGATATAGGATTATGAGGAGGTAAGGTGAGTGGAAGTTTGTGGGGATCCTGTGGTGTCCACAGATCCTGAGGTGTCAAGGATTTACATCCCTGCACCATTGAGGCATGTAAAATGCCTTTGCATGCAATTCTGGCATTTAAACGCCGAATTGGTGCTTGTTCTGGGCGTTCAGCGCCCAGATGCAGCATGTTTATGGCGTTGAACGCCAGTTCTATGCTTGCTTCTGGTGTTCAGCGCCAGCTTTCCTCAGTGTGCATTCCTGGCGTCTGAACGCCAGGATGCTGCTTGTTTTGGGCGTTCAACGCCAGATCCATGCTCTGTTCTGGCGTTCAACGCCAGCCAGATGCTCCTTACTGGCGTTTAAACACCAGTAAGCCCTTCCTCCAGGGTGTGATTTTTCTTCTGCTATTTTTTATTCTGTTTTTGATTTTTTTATTTATTTTGTGACTCGACATGATCATGAACCTAATAAAACATGAAAGAACAATGAAAATAAAAATAAAATTAGATAAATAAAAATTGGGTTGCCTCCCAACAAGCACTTCTTTAATGTCAATAGCTTGACAGTGGGCTCTCATGGAGCCTCACAGATAATCAGAGCAAGGTTGAGACTTCCCAACACTAAACTTAGAGTTTGGTTGTGGGGGTTCAACACCAAACTTAGAGTTTGGTTGTGGCCTCCCAACACCAAACTTAGAGTTTGATTGTGGGGGCTCTGTATGACTCTGTTTTGAGAGAAGCTTACTGTGCCTCTTTTCCATGTTTACAGGGTGATAACCTTGTGCTTTAACCACAAGGGAGTCCCCATTCAATTGAAGGACTAATTCACCTTTGTTAACATCTATCACAGCTCCTACTGTGGCTAGGAAAGGTCTTCCAAGGAAGATGCATTCATCCTCATCCTTCCCAGTATCTAGGATTATGAAATCAGCAGGGATGTAAAGGTCTTCAACCTTTACTAACATGTCCTCTACTAGTGCATAAGCCTGTTTTCTTGAGTTGTCTACCATCTCTAGTGAGATTTTGGCAGCTTGCACCTCAAAGATTCCCAATTTCTCCATTACAGAGAGGGGCATGAGGTTTATCCCTGACCCAAGGTCACATAGAGCCTTCTCAAAGGTCATGGTGCCTATGGTACAAGGTATTAGGAACTTTCCAGGATCCTGTTTCTTCTGAGGCAATCTCAGTTGATCCAATGCATTTAGTTCATTGGTGAACAGGGGAGGTTCATCTCCCCAAGTCTCACTACCAAATAAATTGGCATTCAGCTTCATGATTGCACCAAGGAACTTGGCAACTTGCTCTTCAGTAACATCTTCATTCTCTTCAGAAGAAGAATAATCATCAGAGCTCATGAAGGGCATAAGGAGGTTTAATGGAATCTCTATGGTCTCTAGATGAGCCTCAGAGTCCTTTGGTTCCTCAAAGGAAAACTCCTTGTTGATCACTGGACGTCCCAGGAGGTCTTCCTCCTTGGGATTCACGTCCTCCCCTTCCTTCTTAGATTCGGCCATGATGGTTATATCAATGGCCTTGCACTCTCCTTTTGGATTTTCTTCTGTATTGCTTGGGAGAGCACTAGGAGGGGTTTCAGTGATCTTCTTACTCAGCTGGCCCATTTGTGCCTCCAAATTTCTAATGGAGGACCTTGTTTTATTCATGAAACTCAGAGTGGCCTTAGATAGATCAGAGACTAAGTTTGCTAAATTAGAGGTATTTTGTTCAGAGTTCTCTGTCTGTTGCTGAGTGGATGATGGAAAAGGCTTGCTATTGCTAAACCTGTTTCTTCCACCATTATTAAAGCCTTGTTGAGGCTTTTGTTGATCCTTCCATGAGAGATTTGGGTGATTTCTCCATGAGGGATTATAGGTATTTCCATATGGTTCACCCATGTAATTCACCTCTGCTATTGCAGAGTTTTTAGGATCATAAGCTTCTTCTTCAGAAGATGCCTCTTGAGTACTGTTGGATGCAGCTTGCATTCCATTTAGACTCTGAGAAATCATATTGACTTGCTGAGTCAATATTTTGTTCTGAGCCAATATGGCATTCGGAGTATCAATTTCAAGAACTCCCTTCTTCTGAGGCATCCCATTACTCACAGGATTCCTCTCAGAAGTGTACATGAACTGGTTATTAGCAACCATGTCAATGAGTTCTTGAGCTTCTTCAGGCGTTTTCTTTAGGTGAATGGATCCACCTGCAGAAGTATCCAATGATATCTTAGCTAATTCAGACAGACCATCATAGAATATATCCAGGATGGTCCATTCTGAAAGCATGTCAGAAGGACACTTTTTGGTTAGTTTCTTATATCTCTCCCAAGCTTCATAGAGGGATTCACCTTCTTTTTGTCTGAAGGTTTGAACATCCACTCTAAGCTTACTCAGTTTTTGAGGAGGAAAGAACTTGGCTAAGAAAGCCTTGACCAGCTTATCACAAGAGTTCAGGCTATCTTTAGGTTGAGAATCCAACCATATTCTAGCTCTGTCTCTCACAGCAAAAGGAAAAAGCATGAGCCTGTAGACTTCAGGATCTACTCCATTAGTCTTAACAGTATCACAGATTTGCAAGAATTCAGTTAAAACTGAAAGGGATCTTCAGATGGAAGTCCATGAAACTTGCAGTTTTGTTGCATCAGAGAAACTAATTGAGGCTTAAGCTCAAAATTGTTTGCTCCAATGGTAGGGATGGAGATGCTTCTTCCATTTAAATTGGAATTAGGTACAGTAATGTCACCAAGCATCCTCCTTGCATTATTATTATTTTCGGCTGCCATCTCCTCTTCCTGTTCGAAAATTCCTGTAAGGTTGTCTCTGGATTGTTGTATTTTAACTTCTCTTAGTTTCCTTTTCAGAGTCCTTTCAGGTTCAGGATCTGCTTCAACAAGAATGTTGTTGTCCTTGCTCCTGTTCATATGACAAAGAAGGGAATAACAAAGAAAATATGGAATTCTCTATGTCACAGTATAGAGATTCCTTTGTGTGAGTAGAAGAAGAAAAGAATGTAATGTAAGGAAAGAAAAGGGAGGAGAATCCAAGCACAAGGGTGAGGAGAGCAGAGATATGAGATGAAGAGAAGTGTTAGTAAATGAATAAATAAATAGAAGGAGATGAGAGGTGACAGGATTTTTGAAAATTAAAAATTAAAATTTAAAGTTAAATTTCAAAAATAGTTTTTGAAAAGGGTTAGTAATTTTCGAAAATTAGGAATGAAATAAAATTAAAATAAAAAATTAAATTAATTAGTTAATTAAAAAGAAATTTTGAAAAAGAGGGAAGGGATTTTCGAAAATTAGAGAGGGATAGTTAGTTAGGTGGTTTTGAAAGAGATAAGAAACAAACAAAAAGTTAATTAGTTAGTTGAAACAAATTTTGAAAATCAAATTTTAAAAGATAAGAAGATAAGAAGTTAGAAAAGATATTTGAAAAAGATAAGATAAAAAGATATTTTTGAAAAGATATGATTGAAATTAGTTTTGAAAAAGATTTGATTTTTAAAATCACAATTAATGACTTGATTCACAAGAAATCACAAGATATGATTCTAGAACTTAAAGTTTGAATCTTTCTTAACAAGTAAGTAACAAACTTGAAATTTTTGAATCAAAACATTAATTGTTGATGATATTTTCGAAAATATGATGTAAAATTAAGAAAAAGATTTTTGAAAAATATTTTTAAAATTTTCGAAAATAAATAAGAAAAATGAAAAAGATTTGATTTTTGAAAAAGATTTTGAAAAAGATAAGATTTTTAAATTGAAAATTTGATTTGACTCATAAGAAACAATTGAATTTTAAAAATTTTTGAAAAAGTCAATCCAAATTTTCGAAATTTATGAGAGAAAAAAGGAAAGATATTTTTTTGATTTTTGAATTTTCAATGATGAAAGAGAAAAACAAAAAAAATGACTCACAACATGAAAATTATGAATCAAAACACATGATGCATGCAAGAACACTATGAATGTCACGATGAACACCAAGAACACTTTGAAGATCAAGATGAACATCAAGACTTATTTTTGAAAAATTTTCAAGAAAAGAAAACATGCAAGTCACCAAACTTAGAAATTTTTCATGTATAGACACTATGAATGCAAGAATGCATATGAAAAACAAGAAAAGACACAAAACAAGAAAATATGAAGATCAAACAAGAAGACTGGCCAAGAACAACTTGAAGATCATGAAGAACACTATGAATGCATGAATTTTCGAAAAATGCATACATTTTTAGAAAAAAAATGCAATTGACACCAAACTTAAAAATTGACTCAAGACTCAAACAAGAAACACAAAATATTTTTGATTTTTTATGATTTTATAAATTTTTTTTTATTTTTTCGAAAATTAATGTGAAAAAGAAAAATAAGGATTCCAAAATTTTTAATATGAATTCCAGGAATCTTGTGCTCTTTAGTCTAAAGCTCCAATCTGAGGGTTAGACATGGCTTAATAGCCAGCCAAGCTTTAGTATGCTATTACATGCATTGAAGTGATTAGTTGAATCCTCAGTCAAAAGGAATTTACACATGGCTTTACAGCCAGCCAGGATTCAACAAATCATCATTAAACACTAGAATTCATTCTTAAAAATTCTGAAATAATTTTCGAAAACAAAAGGAAATTATTTTTTTTCGAATATTAATTGGGAAAAACGAAAAAGAAGAAAATATTTTTGAAAAATTTTTGAAAACTTTTTGAAAACAAAATAAGAAGAAAATTACCCAATCTGAGCAACACGATGAACCGTCAGTTGTCCAAACTCGAACAATCCCCGGCAACGGCGCCAAAAACTTGGTATGCGAAATTGCTACTCTGAGGTTGTAAAATTTGTTGTTCGTTCTCTCCCTGGCAATGGCGTCAATAACTGGTGCACAATACCATGGTCCAAACATAACTTCACAACTTCGCACAACTAACCAGCAAGTGCACTGGGCGTCCAAGTAATAAAACCTTACGTGAGTAAGGGTCGATCCCACGGAGATTGTTGGTATGAAGCAAGCTATGGTCATCTTGTTAATCTCAGTCAGGCGGATATCAAATGGTTATGGAGTTTTCGAATAATAATAATTAATAAACAGAAAATAAAGATAGAAATACTTATGTAATTCATTGGTGAGAATTTCATATAAGCGTATAGAGATGCTTTCGTTCCTCTGAATCTCTACTTTTCCGCTGTCTCCATCCAATCAGTCTTACTCCTTTCCATGGCAAGCTTTCTGTAAGGGCATCACCGTTGTCAATGGCTACATCCCATCCTCTCTGTGAAAATGGTCCAAATGCTCTGTCACGGCATGGCTAATCATCTGGAGGTTCTCAATCATACTGGAATAGGATTTACTATCTTTTTGCGTCTGTCACTACACCCAGCACTCGCGAGTTTGAAGTTCGTCACAGCCATCCCTTCCCAGATCCTACTCGGAATACCACAGACAAAGTTTAGAATTATCTCAGAAATGGCCATCCATGGGTTCTAACTTATACCACGAAGATACTAATAACTCGGACTCGGTCTCCCATATTAGATATCTAAGAGATACTCATTCTAGCTTGGTTGCATGTAGAACGGAAGTGTTTGTCAGGCACGCGTTCATAAGTGAGAATGATGATGAGCGTCACATAATCATCACATTCATCATGTTCTTGGGTGCGAATGGATATCTTAGAAGCGGAATAAGTTGAATTGAATAGAAAATAGTAGTACTTTGCATTAAATCATGAGGAACAGCAGAGCTCCACACCTTAATCTATGGAGTATAGAAACTCTACCGTTTGAAAATACATAAGTGATAATGGTCCAGGCATGGCCGAATGGCCAGCCCCCAAATGTGATCAATATGATCCAAAGTTGAACTAAAAATCATAAGATGTCTAATACAATAGTAAAAAGTCCTATTTATACTAAACTAGTTACTAGGGTTTACAGAAGTAAATAATTAATGCATAAATCCACTTCTGGGGCCCACTTAGTGTGTGCTTGGGCTGAGCTTGAAGTTTACACGTGCAGAGGCTTCTTTTGGAGTTGAACGCCAAGTTGTAACGTGTTTTTGGCGTTCAACTCTGGTTTGTGACGTGTTTCTGGCGTTTAACTCCAGACTACAGCGTAGAACTGGCGTTCAACGCCCTTTTGCGTCCTCTAAACTCGGCCAAAGTATGGACTATTATATATTGCTGGAAAGCCCTGGATGTCTACGTTCCAACGCAATTAGAAGCGCGCCATTTGGAGTTTTGTAGCTCCAAAAAATCTACTTTGAGTGCAGGGAGGTCAGAATCCAACAGCATCAGCAGTCCTTCTTCTACCTCTAAATCTTATTTTTGCTCAAGTCCCTCAATTTCAGCCAGAAAATACCTAAAATCACAGAAAAACACACAAACTCATAGTAAAGTCCAGAAATGTGAATTTAACATAAAAACTAATAAAAACATCCCTAAAAGTAACTAGATCCTACTAAAAACATACTAAAAACAATGCCAAAAAGCGTATAAATTATCCGCTCATCACTAATCAACATCCAAGCACATCAAGGTGCACATATACATGAGATGCATCGAAGACAAATAGAACAGGCAGAACTATTGGACGAGCAAAGGGCATTCGCAGAAGGAGTTTACATGAGCGAGACTGGGCATCATATAAACACTCAAGCCAACAGCTCAGATACTTAGTAGGACAGCTGCCTATATTGCATCCGGGAATCGCAAGGTATGAAGAAATGAAGGATGAATTAGCACGAGAAGAAAGACAAAAGGTGGAAGAGAGTCATGAATCAGTGAGGAAGGCACTTGAGGATTGGAAGCAAGCAAGATTGGCACCGATGCGAGGAAATGCAAGAGGACACAAAGAAGACAAACAAGGAGGGGAGCATGGGCATCCTCATGAGTAAAAGGTGGTGGAGTTCCCTCTTTGATCCATCTTTTTCTATGCTTTAAATAAGGAAGATCTTGTATGAAATAGAACATGCTTCCATGTTAGTTTGAACCTTTTTTAATTCTGTCTTTTAAACTTTTTGTTGATTAGGGCTGTGTTTGCTAGTCTGAATGTCATTACTGCATCATTTCCTTACTTAATTGTATGCTTGTCCTTTTGAATCAAATGAAAAGAGAATGAGTGTTTTATAAAAGACCAGAGTGGAGTTCATACTATGGAGTAAGTTCCTGAGTTTGTGGTGTGGTCATAAGTTAGCTAAGTTGGTTCAACCACAAGGTGGGAAGACAACTATCTGTCATGAATCATATGCTTGAACACACCCCATGAGATTAGCTAAATAACAAGATCCTAATAAGAAAAAGGGAAAGAACAATCAAAGTTGAAGAATAAAAGAAAAATAGCAAGAAAAGAGGCTAGGCACCAAGGGTTTGAGTCTTGAGGGATGTGTCTGTGGTGTTCCTGTACCAAGGATCTGCTTGGATTACTAAGCTCTCAGGGGTGCTTTATCACCTGGTAACTTGGGTTAACTAACCCGGGATTATCAGCTGAAAGTCCACTATCAAGTGACCTTTTCTTTACTGTTTTTAAGGTAGTTTCATGCATTTTCTTAGAAAATAAGCTAGTTTTGGGTAGATATTCACTTACATCTTGATTCAAGCATACATTATGCATTTTACATGATTTCATGAGAATTTTGCATGAATTATATGACAAATTGGATGATGCATGACTCATGACTTGGACTAGAACTTTGATGCACTTTGTTGCTTGATTTCAGGACAAAGGAAGTAAAGAAGAACCACGTTAGCACCACCAACGTGACCTCTAACGTGGAATGGGTGCTAACTTGTAAAGTTAATGAGAAAGGTAATCGCCAATAACGCCCTCGAAGCCATCATAAGCCCACGTTAAGAGTCACGTTAACTTAAGTTAACGTGGACTCTAACGTGGAAGAAGACAACAAGGCCAACATTAGTGACACTCTCCTTTGTCACTAACATTGGACCAAGCTCATAATTGGCCACGTTAGTTGCCACGTTAACCTAGTTAACGTGGACTCTAACGTTAAGAAGCAAAAGAGAAGCCAACGTTAGTGACATTCACCTTTGTCACTAACGTTGGCCAAGCCTCCATAAGCCACGTTAACTCCCACGTTAACTTAGTTAACGTGGAAGCTAACGTGGAGAGAGCAATTGATAGCCAACGTTAGTGACACTTACCTTTGTCACTAACATTGGGGTAAACCACCAAGAGCCACCATGAGCAACGTTAACTCCCACGTTAACTTAGTTAACGTGGAAGCTCATGTGGATAAAGAGATAATGAGCCAACGTTAGTGACACTCACCTTTGTCACTAACGTTGGGGATGGCTAGCATTACTACGTTAGAAGCCATGTTAACCTAGTTAACGTGGACTCTAACGTGGGAAAGGGGCACATTGGAACGTTAGTGACAAAGGTAAGTGATGCGGGTGGAAACTTGTCTCTCAACAAATCTCCCTTCGGCAAGTGTACCGAATTTGTCGTCAAGTAAAAACTCACAATAGAGTGAGGTCGAATCCCACAGAGATTAACGGATTAAGCAATCAATGGTTAATTGATTATCCTAGTTAGACGAATCATATCGGAGTGATAAGTAACAAGGAGATGTAAACTGACAGAAAAGTAAAGAAAGCAATAAAGTGCAGAAAAGTAAAATGACAAGAAAAGTAAATGTAAGAACTAAAAATAAAATGAACATTGGGATCAAGAGATATTGCAATCCTCCGGATCATGTTCATTCTCATCTCTTCCTCAATCAATGCACTCATTGATCTCCTTGGCAATCTTAAGTGATTGAATTACAATTTCTTGTAATTCAATCTCTTAAATCTTGATCAATAGCCAATTCCTTAGTCAATTGCTCATGAGAAGAGATGAAGTATGGTCACTGATTATACCACATGAATTTCCCAAATCAAGTGTTTAGAGGATTATAGTCACATATCCATCCAATCCCAATTTGGTCCAGCATGTGAAAGCATTTCTAGCTTGATCTCTTCATTCCTCTTCCAAGGTTCAGAAGAGATCCAGGTATGAATAATTTCTTTTCCAAGATAATTACCCAATTGGATGAAGACCGAAAGCTTTCAAGTAAAATCAAGAGAAAAGAAAGAAGAAGAAGAATAAGAACTACAATTGATCCATTGAATCACAATAGAGCTCTCTAACCCAATGAAAAGAGTTAGTTGATCATTGCTCTACCAAAATAGAAAAGAAAGAAAGTGCAGAAAAGTAAAGATGAAGATTGAAACTGAAATTGAAACTTCAAAATTCATAAATGAAAATTACAACTAAAATGAAACTACTCCTAAGGAAGAAAAGAAGAGAAAAGGAAGAAGAGTGGTTGAGGGGAGGGGTCCGAAGACCCACTTCCCTTGGAGTGTGCCAATTCACAGAAGTTCGAATTGGTCTTTACTCTCTCCCCCTTCCTTCAATTCTCCAGAATTCCAGAATGTTTTGAATGTAAAAACTAAGACCTTTATATAGGCTCTCCTAAATTAGAAAATGAAAATAAAAGCAAATTACAATAAAATGAAAATTCCTATTCTAGATGCTTCTTGTGGTCTTAATTGGTTGACAATTGTGGGCTTGCTTGCTTGAGCTTTGAAGTGGACTTGAGAGAGAAGTGAGTTAAGTTGAGGCCCAGGTGCTAAAGTTAGTGCTAAATTTAGCCACACTAACGCTACAAGTGTGGCGTTAGTGCTAGAGTTATTGTGGCTAACGTTGCACTTGCTGCCCAGTTGGTGTTTTTGGGGCTTAAAAGATGCCTCTTGTTTGTGCTCAAATTTCATGCCCACTATAGAGTATTATATATCGTTGGAGAGCTCTGAATGTCAGCTTTCTAACGCAACTAGAATCACCGCAATTGGACCTCTGTAGCTCAAGTTATGCTCCTTTGAAGTGGACAAGGTCGCTGGCATATAAGCCAACGTTACTGGAAATGTTGGTTGCCAATAACGCTAGCGATCAGGGCTTCTTTATTGCCAGTTTCTGAAGCACAAACTTAGTGTCCACCCCATACTATTATACATTGTTCGAAAGCCCTGGATGTCTACTTTCCAATGCCTTTGGAAGCGCATCATTTGGAGCTCTACAACTCGAGTTACACTTCTTGGAAGGTGAAGAGGTCAGTTGGCCTTAATACAGGTTGATACCATGTTCATCATTGCACTTTTGGGGCAGGTTTTCTCCCTCAAATTTAGTGTCAACAATGTAGTGTCATATATGCTTGGAAAGCTCTGGAATCCTACTTTCCAATGCCACTAGAATCACCTTATTTGGAGTTTTATGGCTCAAGTTATGCGTGTTTGAACAAGGCATGGTCAGGCTGCCAGGTGGGACTTTTGCCCACGTTAACTTCCACGTTAACTAAGTTAACGTGGGAGTTAACGTGGCTCTTTGTGGCTTGTGTTGGCAACGTTAGTGACAATGTTTGGTGTCACTAATGTTGTCGACAACTTCTTCTTCTTCACGTTAACTTCCACGTTAACTAGGTTAACGTGGGAGTTAACGTGGCTTCTTGGGGATAGTGTGTGTTCATCTCAACGTTAGTGACAATGTTTGGTGTCACTAACGTTGTCGACCACTTTGTTTCCTCACGTTAGCTTCCACGTTAACTAGGTTAACGTGGAAGTTAACGTGGCTTAATGTGACTTGGCCAACGTTAGTGATAATGTTGAATGTCACTAACGTTGGCTTCCCTCCTTTCTTCTTAACGTTAGAGGCCACGTTAACTAAGTTAACACGGCAACTAACGTGGCCACTTATGAGCTTGGTCCAACGTTAGTGATAATGTTAAGTGTCACTAACATTGGCTCCATTTCCTTTCTTCAAAGTTAATGCCACTAACTTTTCTCACTAACGTTGGGGCTTTCCTTCCTTCCACGTTAGTGCCCACGTTAGTCTAACTAACGTAGCCACTAGCGTGGCTTCTTCTCTTCTTCTTTTGCCCTGAAATCAATCAAACAAAGTGCATCAAAGTCTTGCTCTTATTCATAGGATCATGCATCATCCAATTTATCATATAATTCATGCAAAATTCTCATGAAATCATTCAAAGTTCACAATGTTTGCTTGAATCAAGATGTAAGTGAATATCTACCCAAAACTAGCTTATTTCCTAAGAAAATGCATGAAACTACCTTAAAAACAGTAAAGAAAAGGTCAGTGAAACTGGCCAAAATGCCCAGGCATCACAACACCAAACTTAAAGCTTGCTTGTCCCTAAGCAAGTACTGGAACAAGAGAATGATGAATGGAATGCCAAGAGAAATGAGTCATTCTTGTGGAAGTCATGTCCCTGGTTTTATGGTGGTTTCATGCATAGCAACTTAGATTCATTCCTGGCTTTCAGACCTTTATCAAGTCTTAGAATACTCACTGTGATTGCATCCCATGAGACTTTTATTCATTGATCCTTTTGTTGTCATTTCAGGGCTTATTTTTGTTCTTAAGCTAAGTGCTCTATAAGGGGGCAACTCTTTAAAATAAGCTTTCAGCCAACACTCCGGAACCAGTTGGTTCAAGGTGCTAGGTGTTGAAGCACCCCTAAGGACTTACTTGCTCAAGTCTCTCCCCCATACATACACACCACAGGCACATAGTTTGTTTGTTTTCTTTTCTTGAGACCTTGGTGTCCAGCACCTCTTTGGGTTACTAAATGCTCTGTATTGAGGGTTACTCTTGATAGTGGACTTTCAGCTGATAATCCCGAGTTAGTCAACCCAAGTTACCAAGTGATAAGGCACCCCTAAGAGCTTATTCATCCAAGTAGATCCCTCACACAGGAGCACCACAGACACATGCCTCAAGATTAAAACCATTGGTGCCTAGCCTTATTGCTTACTTTTTTTTCTTTTATTCTTCCACTTTCATTGTTCTTTCCCTCTTTCTTATTAGGATCTTCTTATTTAGCTAGTCTCATGGGGTGTGTCTCAAGCATAGTATTCATGACAGATAGTTGTCTTCCCACCCTTGTGGTTAAACCAACTTAGCTAACTTATGATCACACCATAAACTCATGAACTCATTCCATAGTATGAACTCTACTCTGGTCTTTTAAAAACACTCATTCTCCTTTCATTTGATTCAAAAGGGACAAGCACACAAGTAAGCAAAGTAAGGATGCAGTAATGACATTCAGACTAGAAAGCACAGCCTTAATCAATAAAAAGTTTAAAAGACAGAATTATCATGCTTATTCACAAGGAACAAGCACACATACATACAAAGAACTTAGAAGACAATCATGTAATTGAATGTACTGGAAATAAGTAAGAGGAAAAAGGAACTTTACCACCTTGTAGTTCATCTTTATTGTTGTTGCCCTTCTTCTCCTACTTTTCTCCCTTCCCACACCAATTTAGACTAATTGCTTGTCTTCAAGCAGCAAATAAAACAGTGGTGGTGGGGTCTATGATGGGTCATGAACGTCTTACATACTGAAATGTAAGTGATGTATGTGGTTGAGCAAGCAAAAATTAAGGGTAACACTGCAAGCCTAAGAAGCAAAGGGATTATGATTATACAAACAAGTGGTGTTGCTGGATACATTGCATAGAAAAATAAGTGGCACGCCAAATTTAGTGTGACACTTTCTCTTAGAATTGATGCAAGTATCCAGAAAGATTGAAAACAGATTGTTGTAGGTCAACACCAAACTTAGAATGTGATCATATGCCAATTTTATTTGGAAAGAAGCTGAGTAAAAAACTGTTGTATTAATAACAAAATCACCAAGAGCCAAAGCTGTCACGAACAGGGGCTTCTTGGTGATGCATTAACACAAACAGTTAGAGAGCATAGAAAATAAAGAAATAAAGCAATTACATGAATAAAGCAAAACAAAAGAAAATGTCTAATCTAGGTAATCAACCAACCGGTAGTTTGTTAATCACAATTAATCCCCGGCAACGGCGCCATAAACTTGATGCGGGTGGAAACTTGTCTCTCAACAAATCTCCCTTCGGCAAGTGTACCGAATTTGTCGTCAAGTAAAAACTCACAATAGAGTGAGGTCGAATCCCACAGAGATTAACGGATTAAGCAATCAATGGTTAATGGATTATCCTAGTTAGACGAATCATATTGGAGTGATAAGTAACAAGGAAATGTAAACTGACAGAAAAGTAAAGAAAGCAATAAAGTGCAGAAAAGTAAAATGACAAGAAAAGTAAATGTAAGAACTAAAAATAAAATGAACTTTGGGATCAAGAGATATTGCAATCCTCCGGATCATGTTCATTCTCATCTCTTCCTCAATCAATGAACTCATTGATCTCCTTGGCAATCTTAAGTGATTGAATTACAATTTCTTGTAATTCAATCTCTCAAATCTTGATCAATAGCCAATTCCTTGGTCAATTGCTCATGAGAAGAGATGAAGTATGGTCACTGATTATACCACATGCATTTCCCAAATCAAGTGTTTAGAGGATTATAGTCACATATCCATCCAAACCCAATTTGGTCCAGCATGAGAAAGCATTTCTAGCTTGATCTCTTCATTCCTCTTCCAAGGTTCAGAAGAGATCCAAGTATGAATAGTTTCTTTTCCAAGATAACTACCCAATTGGATGAAGACCGAAAGCTTTCAAGTAAAATCAAGAGAAAAGAAAGAAGAAGAAGAATAAGAACTACAATTGATCCATTGAATCACAATAGAGCTCTCTAACCCAATGAAAAGAGTTAGTTGATCATTGCTCTACCAAAATAGAAAAGAAAGAAAGTGCAGAAAAGTAAAGATGAAGATTGAAACTGAAATTGAAACTTCAAAATTCATAAATGAAAATTACAACTAAAATGAAACTACTCCTAAGGAAGAAAAGAAGAGAAAAGGAAGAAGAGTGGTTGAGGGGAGGGGTCCGAAGACCCACTCCCCTTGGAGTGTGCCAATTCACAGAAGTTCGAATTGGTCTTTACTCTCTCCCCCTTCCTTTAATTCTCCAGAATTCCAGAATGTTTTGAATGTAAAAACTAAGGGCTTTATATAGGCTTTCCTAAATTAGAAAATGAAAATAAAAGCAAATTACAATAAAATGAAAATTCCTATTCTAGATGCATCTTGTGGTCTTGATTGGTTGACAATTGTGGTCTTGATTGGTTGACAATTGTGGGCTTGCTTGCTTGAGCTTTGAAGTGGACTTGAGAGAGAAGTGAGTTAAGTTGAGGCCCAGGTGCTAAAGTTAGTGCTAAATTTAGCCACACTAACTTTACAAGTGTGGCGTTAGTGCTAAAGTTATTGTGGCTAATGTTGCACTTGCTGCCTAGTTGGTGTTTTTGGGGCTTAAAAGATGCCTCTTGTTTGTGCTCAAATTTCATGCCCACTATAGAGTATTATATATCTTGAAAAGCTCTGAATGTCAGCTTTCTAACGCAACTGGAATCACCTCAATTGGATGTCTGTAGCTCAAGTTATGCTCATTTGAAGTGGACATGGTCGCTGGCATATATGCCAATGTTACTGGAAATGTTGATTGTCAATAACGCTAGCGATCAGGGCTTTTTTTTGCCAGTTTCTGAAGCTCAAACTTAGTGTCCACCCCATACTATTGTATATTGTTGGAAAGCCCTGGATGTCTACTTTCCAATGCCTTTGGAAGCGCATCCTTTGGAGCTCTACAACTCAAGTTACACTTCTTGGAAGGTGAAGAGGTCAGTTGGCCTTAATACAGGTTGATACCATGTTCATCATTGCATTTTCGGGGCAGGTTTTCTCCGTCAAATTTAGTGTCAACCATGCAGTGCCATATATGCTTGGAAAATTCTGGAATCCTACTTTCCAATGCCACTGAAATCACCTCATTTGGAGTTTTGTGGCTCAAGTTATGCGTGTTTGAAGAAGGCATGGTCAGGCTGCCAAGTGGGACTTTTGCCCACGTTAACTAAGTTAACGTGGGAGTTAACGTGGCTCTTTGTGGCTTGTGTTGGCAACGTTAGTGACAATTTTTGGTGTCACTAACGTTGTCGACAACTTCTTCTTCTTCACGTTAACTTCCACGTTAACTAGGTTAACGTGGGAGTTAACGTGGCTTCTTGGGGATAGTGTGTGTTCATCCCAACGTTAGTGACAATGTTTGGTGTCACTAACGTTGTCGACCACTTTGTTTCCTCACGTTAGCTTCCACGTTAACTAGGTTAACGTGGAAGTTAACGTGGCTTAATGTGACTTGGCCAACGTTAGTGATAATGTTGAATGTCACTAACGTTGGCTTCCCTTCTTTCTTCTTAACGTTAGAGGCCACGTTAACTAAGTTAACGCGGCAACTAACGTGGCCACTTATGAGCTTGGTCCAACGTTAGTGATAATGTTAAGTGTCACTAACGTTGGCTCCATTTCCTTTCTTCAAAGTTAATGCCACTAACTTTTCTCACTAACGTTGGGGCTTTTCTTCCTTCCACGTTAGTGCCCACGTTAGTGTAACTAACGTAGCCACTAACGTGGCTTCTTCTCTTCTTCTTTTGGCCTAAAATCAATCAAACAAAGTGCATCAAAGTCTTGCTCTTATTCATGGGATCATGCATCATCCAATTTATCATATAATTCATGCAAAATTCTCATGAAATCATTCAAGGTTCACAATGTTTGCTTGAATCAAGATGTAAGTGAATATCTACCCAAAACTAGCTTATTTCCTAAGAAAATGCATGAAACTACCTTAAAAATAGTAAAGAAAAGGTCAGTGAAACTGGCCAAAATGCCCAGGCATCAGTAAGTGTCACTAACGTTCTCGAGGAATTGGCACTGCTACGTTAGAAGCCACGTTAACCTAGTTAACGTGGACTCTAACGTAGGGAGGAGGGAGGACTCTCCACGTTGTTGGGAAAGGTAAGTCCCAATAACGTGTGCGAAGGACCAAGAGGCAATGTTAGTGGTCACGTTAGTGACACTAACGTTGAAGTCAACGTGATCATATTTTGGTTAGGAACGTTAGTGAAAAAGGTGATTGTCACTAACGTTCTCGAACCCACACTTTCACTTAACGTTGACACCACTAACGTCCTGAGTTAAAGTCCCTGCCTACTTCACCTTTTCTCTCTGCAAGCAAAGCTAAGCCTAATGGAAAGGATAACTGCTTCAAACTCAAGATTCAGAGGCCCATGCCCAAGACTTGAAGAGCGAACTAGAAGATCGGAAGAGTAGTATATATAGGAGTAGCTTTGAATTAGTTTGGGGGTTGGGAAAACTTTAGGTAGCCTTTGGCATAGAACTACTCTCTGTATTTTACTTTCTCTGCACTTCTAGTTTTACTTTCATCATGTATTCTCCATCTTTGTTTTCATTTTCCAGAGCTATGAACAACTAAACCCCTTTCATTGGGTTAGAGAGCTCTATTGTAATTTGATGGATCAATATTAGTTTTCATTCTCCTTCTTCTATCTTTTCTCTTGATTTTACTAGAAAGCTTTCGATCTTCATCCAATTGGGTAGTTATCTTGGAAAAGAAGCTATTCATACTTGGATCTCTTCTGAACCTTGAAAGAGGAATGAAGAGATCATGCTAGAAATGCTTTCTCATGCTAGACCAAATTGGGTTTGGATGGATATGTGACTATAATCCTACCAACACTTGATTTGGGAAATGCATGTGGTATAATCAGTGACCATACTTCATCTCTTCTCATGAGCAATTGACCAAGGAATTGGCTATTGATCAAGATTTGAGACATTGAATTACCAAGAAATTGGAATTCGATCACTTAAGATTGCCAAGGAGATCAATGAATGCATTGTTTGAGGAAGAGATGAAAATGAACTTGATCTGGAGAATGCAACATCTCCTGAGCCCAATGAACTCCCCATTTCTGATCTTACTCATTCTCTTTAATTTCTTCCATTTACTTTTATGAGCAATTACCCCATTCCCGTTTAAGATTCTGCAATTTACTTTCTGCCATTTACATTCAGCTCTTCATTTCTAGCATTTACTATTTCTACTATTTACTTTCCCGCCATTTAATTTTCTGCAAATCTCAAATCAAATTCTGGTTCGCTCAACTAGAACATTCCTCTAATGAAAGTTGCTTGATCAATCAATCTCTGTGGGATTCGACCTCACTCTATTGTGAGTTTTTACTTGACGACAAATTCGGTACACTTGCCGAAGAAAATTTGTTGAGAGACAAGTTTTGTGCGTATCACCCACTCAGTGACTACATATGAGCTTAAATGAACACTCGAGTCTTAGGCATTTTCTCTTCTTGGTCCTATATTATTTTGGTTGCTTGAGGACAAGCAACAGTTTAAGTTTGGTGTTGTGATGCGTGAGCATCTTGTACCCTTTTTCCCTTCATTTTCTAGTTGTTTTTAGTTAGAAATTATTAAGTTTTATCATTATTTTAGTGCAAAAATTCTCTTTGGATGCTACCTTGAGTTGTTTTGGTGTTTTTATGATTTCGGGTTAAATTCGAGCAAATTTTGCAGAGTTTTGTGCAAAAACAAAGGAAAAAAGTAGATGTTGTCAAACCTAACCTCTTTGCATTCCAATGAGTATAATTTGAGATACAGAGGTCTAATTGATGTGGTTTTAACGGCGCTAGAAAGCCAACTTTTAGAGCTTTCCAACGATATATAGTAGTCTATATTTTTCTTCTGGAATCACTGCCAAATCTAGCGCTAAACGCCGAGCCTGGCGTTTAGCGCCCAGGAAGACAAAACTCACTACCCATTTCTGGCGCTCAACACCAGAAAAATGCCAGAACTAGCCATTTCCAGCGCTGAATGCTAGAAAAATGCCAAAATTTGGGTCAAACTCACCCAAGGGAGCATCTTTAGTGAGATTTAGCTTTTAATTGTTATCTTTTATCTTATTTTACTTATTTTTATTTACAAACAAAATCTTTTAGGTTTAGACTTTATTATTTTATTTTAGTATCAAATAAAACTAGGTTAGATAAAAAAGGAAAAAGATTTACCCTTCAAGGGGAGCTTCTCTCTTCCGCACTCTTCACATTTCAGAACCCTAGATTTTCTCTGTAAGTCATGAGCCACTAAACCTCCTTGGTTAAGGTTAGGAGCTCTGTTTATTTCTATGGGTTAAGACTATTGCTTTTCTATTTTAATTAATGTATTAATTCAATTTCAAGGATTGTTTTCGTTCTTAATCTTATGAATCTAGGTAGAACGAGAGTATGACCCTTATTCTACATGAGTTCTTGTGATTCTTGAGAGAGTTATCTCTCTTGAACAACAACATGGAAACAAATTTCTCCTAAATTTCTAATTACATGAACTAATTGGGATATGTGACATATAATCCTGTTAAATTTGGGTAATTAGGGTTTTGTGGCTATAAACTAGTTTTGCACTTAACCCTCTAATCGGAATTAAGTGACCACGAGAGTGGCGGTTAATGAAGGATAAAGGAGGCTAAATCACTAAGAGATTAGGGTTTAGTCATTTACAGTTTATCATGGAATGAATCATGCATTGTTAAAAAAGTTTGTAAGAACTTTTAATCTGAAAAAGCAAATATCTCCGAAACCTTAACTGTTTTCTCTCAATGTTTTTACACCAAACCTTTTATGTGCTTTCGTTATTCTTTTGTTTATTATTTTATGCAAACTACACCATCAAACAAACTTTTTTGTTTGTCTAACTAAGCCAATTGGATAAACATTGTTGTTTATTCTGACAATCCTCATGGGATCAACCCTCACTCACGTGAGATATTACTTGGATGACCTGATGCACTACTGGTGCACGAAATTGTGATCTCAACGGTGCCAAAAACTTGGTGCGCACGATTATAATCTCAACTCCTTTTCACAACTCCGCACAACTAACCAGCAAGTGCAGTGGGTCGTCCAAGTAATAACCTTACGTGAGTAAGGGTCGATCCCACAGAGATTGTCGGCTTAAAGCAAGCTATGCTCATCTTGTAAATCTCAGTCAGGCAGATTCAAATGGTTATGGGATTTTGATAATTAAAATATAAATAAAAATAAAATAAGATAGATATACTTATGTAATTCATTGGTAAGAATTTCAGATAAGCGTATGGAGATGCTTTATTCCCTTTGAATCTCTGCTTTTCCACTGCCTCCATTCAATCCTTTATACTCCATTCCATGGCAAGCTGTATGTTGGGGGATCATCGTTGTCAATGGCTACCGTCCGTTCTCTTAGTGAAAATGGTCCAAATGCACTATCACCGCACGGCTAATCATCTGTCGGTTCTCACTCATGCTGGAATAGGATCCGTTGATCCTTTTACGTCTGTCACTACGCCCAACACTTGTGAGTTTAAAGCTCGTCACAGTCATCCCATCCCAGATCCTACTCAGAATACCACAGACAAGGTTTAGACATTCCGGATCTAAAGAATACTGCCAATTGATTCTAGCTTATACCACAAAGACTCTAATCTGAACCAGGAGCCCAAGAGATAAACACTCAAGCTATTGCGGATAGAACAGAAGTGGTTGTCAGGCACGCGTTCATATGTGAGAATGATGATGAGTGTCACGGATCATCACATTCATCAGGTTGAAGTACAAGTGAATATCTTAGAATAAGAATAAGCTTGAATTGAATAGAAAAACAATAGTACTTTGCATTAATTCATGAGGAACAGCGGAGCTCCACACCTTAATCTATGGGGTGTAGAAACTCCACCGTTGAAAAATACAAAAGTGAAAGTGGTCAAGGCACGGCCGAATGGCCAGCCCCCTAAACGTGATCTCTGAACATAAAATTATCCAAAAGATGTGAAATAAATCACTAAAGGTAGTTTTTATACTAAACTAGTAGCTAGGGTTACATAAGATAAGTAAATGATGCAGAGACACTTCCGGGCCCACTTGGTGTGTGCTTGGGCTGAGCATCGAGCTTCCATGTGTAGAGACTCTTCTTGGAGTTAAACGCCAGGTTGTAGCCTGTTTCTTGCGTTTAACTCTGATTTGCAACCTATTTCTGACGTTTAACTTCAGAATAGGGCAGGAAGTTGGCGTTTGAATGCCATTCTCAAGCTTTTCGCTTGACACCTTCACGCCACAAGCACATGGTTAGGGACAGCTTGGTTTAGCCGCTTAGGCCAGGATTTTATTCCTTTAGGCCCTCCTATCCATTAATGCTCAAAGCCTTGGATCCCTTTTTTTTTACCCTTGCCTTTTGGTTTAAAGGGTTATTGGCTTTTTGCTCTTGCCTTTTGCTTTAAAGACCTCTTGGCTTTTTCTGCTTGCTTTTTCTTTTTCTTTCTTTTTTTATTTTCGCCATTTTCTCTTTTTTTTCACAAGCCTTGTTCTTCACTGCTTTTTCTTGCTTCAAGAATCAATTTTATGATTCTTTAGATTATCAATAACATTTCTCCTTTTTTATTATTCTTTCAAGAGCCAACAATTTTAACATTCATGAACAACAATATCAAAAATATGCACTGTTCAAGCATTCATTCAGAAAACAAAAAGTATTGCCACCACATCAAAATAATTAGACTAATCTCAAGGATGAATTCGAAATTCATGTACTTCTTGTTCTTTTGCTTTTAGAACATTCTTCATTTAAGAAAGGTGATGGATTCATAGGACATTCATAGCTTTAAGACATAGACAATGGACACTAATGATAATGTAATAAAGACACAAACATAAATAAACATAAAGCATAGAGAATGAAAACAGAAAAAAATAAATAGACAAGGAGATTAAGGAATGGGTCCACCTTGGTGAGGGTGGCGTCTTCTTCCTCTTGAAGAACCAATGGTGCTCTTGAGCTCCTCTATGTCTCTTCCTTGCCTTTGTTGCTCCTCCCTCATAGCTCTTTGATCTTCTCTAATTTCATGGAGAATGATGGAGTGCTCTTGATGCTCCACCCTTAGTTGTCCCATGTTGGAACTCAATTCTCCTAGGGAGGTGTTGATTTGCTCCCAATAGTTTTGTGGAGGAAAATGCATCCCTTGAGGCATCTCAGGGATTTCATGATGAGAAATTTCCACATGCTCTTGTTGAGGTCCATGAGTGTGCTCTATTGTTTGCTCCATCCTTTTCTTAGTGATGGGCTTATCCTCATCAATGAGGATGTTTTCCTCTATGTCAATTCCAGCTGAATTGCAGAGGTGACAAATGAGGTGAGAAAAGGCTAACCTTGCCAAAGTGGAGGATTTATCAGCCACCTTGTAGAGTTCTTGAGGTATAATCTCATGAACTTCCACTTCCTCCCCAATCATGATACTATGGATCATGATGGCCCGATCCACAGTTACTTCGGATCGGTTGCTAGTAGGAATGATAGAGCGTTGGATGAACTCCAACCATCCTCTAGCCACAGGCTTAAGGTCCGGTATTCTCAATTGAACCGGCTTGCCTCTTGAGTCAACTTTCCATTAAGCTCCTTCCACACATATGTCTATGAGGACTTGGTCTAACCTTTGATCAAAGTTGACCCTTCTAGTGTAGGGGTGTGCGTTTTCTTGCATCATTGGCAAGTTGAACGCCAACCTTACATTTTCCGGACTGAAATCTAAGTATTTCCCCCGAACTATTGTAAGCCAATTCTTTGGATTTGGGTTCATACTTTGATCATGGTTCCTAGTGATCCATGCATTTGCATAGAACTCTTGAACCATTAAGATTCTGACTTGTTGAATAGGATATGAGAGTACTTCCCATCCTCTTCTTCTAATCTCTTGTCAGATCTCCGGATATTCACCCTTTTTGAGCTTAAAAGGGACCTCGGGGATCGATCACCTTTTTCTTGGCCACAACTTCATAGAAGTGGTCTTGATGGACCTTTGAGATGAATCTCTCCATCTTCGATGACTCATAGGTGAAAGCAATTGCCTTCCCTTTCCTCTTTCTTGAGGTTTTTCTGGCCTTAGGTGCCATTAATGGTTATGAAAAAACAAAAAGCAATGCTTTTACCACACCAAACTTAAAAGGTTTGCTCGTCCTCGAGCAAAATAAGAAGGAAAATAGTAGAAGAAGAAGAAAATAGAGGAGATGAAGGAGAATAGTGTATGGATGTGAGTGGTGAAGAGTATTTGGGTAAGAGATATGGAGGTGATTGGTGAAGGATATTTGGGGAAGAGTGTTATGAAAGGGTGTGAAGAGGAGAGAAGAAGAGGTGGGGTAGGTGGTGATCCTGTAGGTCCATAGATCCTGAGGGGTCAAGGACTTAGCATCCCTGCTCCATTTAGGCGTGCAAAATGCCCTTAGAGTGCACTTCTGGCGTTAAACGCCAGGTTGCTGCTTGTTTCTGGCGTTTAACGCCAGCTTTTCTCCCATTCTTGGCATTAAACGCCAAGTAGATGCTCTATTCTGGCGTTAAATGCCAGTCTGGTGCCTGTTTCTGGCGTTAAACACCCAGAATGGTGCCAGACTGGGCGTTTAACGCCCATTCTGCTACTCTTACTGGTGTTTAGACGGCAGTAAGCTCTTCCTCCAGGGTGTGCTATTTTTAATGCTTTTTTCATTCTGTTTTTTTATTTTTCAGTTGCTTTTGTGACTTCACATGATCATCAACCTAAAGGGAACATAAAATAACAATGGAAAATAGATAGATATAACTAAATAACATTGGGTTGCCTCCCAATAAGCGCTTCTTTAATGTCAATAGCTTGACAGTGAGCTCTCATGGAGCCTCACAGATAATCAAAGCAGGGTTGGGACCTCTCAACACCAAACTTAGAGTTTGGTTGTGGCCTCTCAACACTAAACTTAGAGTTTGGTTGTGGCCTCCCAGCACCAAACTTAAAGTTTGAATGTGGGGGTTTTGTTTGACTTTGTATTGAGAGAAGCTTTTCATGCTTCCTCTCCATGGTTACAGAAGGAGAACCTTGAGTCTTGAATACAAGGTTGTCCTCTTTCAACTGAAGGACCAACTCTCCTCTGTCAACATTAATCACAGCTTTTGCTGTGGCTAGGAAGGGTCTGCCAAGGCTGATGGATTCATCCTCATCCTTCCCAGTGTGTAGGATTATGAAATCAGCAGGAATGTAAAGGCCTTCAACCTTTACTAGCATGTCCTCTACTAGTCCATAAGCCTGTTTCATTGATTTGTCTGCCATCTCTAGTGAGATTCTTGCAACTTGTACCTCAAAGATTCCCAATTTCTCCATTATAGAGAGGGGCATGAGGTTTATCCCTGACCCCAGGTCACAGAGAGCCTTCTCAAAGGTCATGGTGCCTATGGTACAAGGTATGAAGAATTTTCCGGGATCCGGTTTCTTCTAAGGTAATGTCTGCCTCAGTAATGCACTCAGTTCATTGGTGAACAAGGGGTGTTCATCCTCCCAAGTCTCAGTACCGAATAACTTGGCATTCAGCTTCATGATTGCTCCTAGATATTTAGCAACTTGCTATTCAGTGATGTCTTCATCCTCTTCAGAGGAAGAATATTCATCAGAGCTCATGAATGGCAGAAGGAAGTTCAGTGATATCTCTATGGTCTCAGTATGAGCCTCAGATTCTTTTGGTTCCTCAAAGGGAAACTCCTTTCTGTCCAGAAGGCGTCCCATGGGGATTTCCTCACTGAGACTCACGTCCTCTTCACTCTCTCCAAGTTCGGCCATGTTGATCATGGTTATGGCCTTGCACTCTCTCTTGGAATTTTCTTCTGTATTGCTTGGGAGAGTACTGGGAGGAGTTTCAGTAATCTTCTTACTCAGCTGACCCACCTGTGCCTCCAAATTTCTAATGGAGGACCTTATTTCATTCATGAAACTTAGTGTGGTCTTGGATAGATCAGAGATTATGGTTGCCAGGCCAGAATGGCTCTGCTCAGAATTCTCTGTCAGTTGCTGAGAAGATGATGGAAAAGGCTTACTATTGCTAAACCTATTTCTTCCACCATTATTATTATTGAAGCCTTGATTAGGCTTCTGTTGATCATTCCATGAGAAATTTGGATGATTTCTCCATGAAGGATTATAGGTGTTTCTATAGGGTTCTCCCATGTAATTCACCTCTGCTATTGCAGGGTTTTCAGGATCATAAGCGTCTTCCTCAGAAGATGCCTCTTTAGTACTGTTGGATGCAGCTTGCAATCCATTCAGACTCTGAGAAATCATATTGACTTGCTGAGTCAATATTTTGTTCTGAGACAATATGGCATTCAGATTATCAATTTCAAGAACTCCTTTCTTCTGAGGCATCCCATTGTTCATAGGATTCCTCTCAGAAGTGTACATGAACTGGTTATTTGCAACCATTTCAATGAGTTCCTGAGCCTCTACAGGGGTTTTCAAATGAAGAGATCCTCCTGCAGAATGGTCCAATGACATTTTTGACAACTCAGACAGACCATCATAGAATATACTTATGATCTCCATTCTAGAAGCATGTCAGTAGGACACCTTTTGATCAGTTGCTTGTATCTTTCCCAAGCTTTATAGAGGGAATCTCCTTCCTTCTGTCTGAAGGTTTGGATTTCCACTCTAAGCTTGCTCATCTTTTGAGGTGGAAAGAATTTGGCCAGGAAAGTACTGACCAGCTTATCCTAAGAGTTCAGGCTATCCTTAGGTTGTGAATCCAACCATGTTCTAACTCTGTCTCTTACAGCAAAAGGGAAAAGCATAAGCCTGTAGACCTCAGGATCAACTCCATTGGTCTTGATAGTGTCACAGATTTACAAGAATTCAGCAAAAAACTGATGAGGATCTTCCATTGGAAGTCCATGAAACTTGCAGTTCTGCTGCATTAGAGAAACTAATTGAGGCTTAAGCTCAAAGTTGTTTGCTCCAATTGCACGAAGTGAGATGCTTCTTCCATAGAAGTTAGAAGACGGTGTAATAAAGTCACCAAGCATCTTCCTTGCATCTCCACCATTGTTATTAGGTTCGGCCATGTCTCCTTCTTTTTCGAAAATTTCTGTCAGATTCTCTCCAGAGAGTTATGCTTTAGCTTCCCTTGGCTTCCTCTTCAGAGTCCTTTCAGGTTCAGGATCAGCTTCAACAAGAATATTCTTATCCTTGTTCCTGCTCATATGAAAAAGAAGAGAACAGAAAAGAAAATATAGAATCTTCTATGTCACAGTATAGAGATTCCTTATGTGAGTATAAGAAGAGAAGAATAGAAGAAGGAGAAGAGAAAAACTCGAACACAGAGAAGAAGATGGGGTTCGAATTTTGGGTGGGAGAGAAGTGTTAGTAGATAAATAAATAGAAGGAGATGAGAGAGGGTAGAGAATTTGAATTTATTTTAAAATAAAAGGAAAATATTTTTGTTTTTATTTCAAATATTAGTTAAAATTCGAAAAGTCAAAAGAGAAATAAAATTTGAAAAAGATGAGAAATAGTAAACTTTAAAATCAAACAAAAAGTAAGATTAATTGAAAAAGATTTGAAAATCAATTTTGAAAAGATAAGAAGTTAGAAAAGATTTTGAAATTAAGTTTTGAAAAAGATATGATTGAAATCCATTTTGAAAAAGATTTGAAAAGGGAATTATGATGTGTGGAAAACGATCCAACACAAAACTCACCGGCAAGTGTACCGGGTTGCATCAAGTAATAATAACTCACATGAGTGAGGTCGATCTCACAGGGATTGAAGGATTGAGCAATTTTAGTTTAGTGGTTGATTTAGTCAAGCGAATCGAGTGTTGGTTGAGTGATTTGTGATTGCAGAAACTAAATTGCTTGAAATGTAAAGGAAGAGGAGTAGATTGCAGGAAATTAAAGAGCAAAGAAAGTAAATAAGCTGAATCTTAAAGAACAAGTAATGTAAATTGCAGAAACTTAGATTCCAAGAAATGTAAATGGCTGAATCTTAAAGTGCAAGAAATGTAAATTGCTTGAATTATAAAAGGAGTTGGGAATTGGAATTGCAGAAATTAAACAAGAACAAGTGAATTGCAATTAAACAGAAGAGTAGAAAGTGAATTGAAATAAAGTAGATCTAAACAGAAAAGTAGAAATGCTTGAGAAATTAAAACAGAGAATGACTTGTGCTTAAATTGCAGCAAATTAAAGTAGTTGAAGATCTCCGGAGTGGAAGAGACTAGAAAACAAGTCTAGATCTCAAATCCTTCCTTGATCCAACAAGAGCAATTGCAAAAGAAATAAAGAAAAGTAAATTGCAGAATTAAAGAGAACATGAAACAGTAAAGAGAAATTCAAATTCAATTGTGTAACGACCCAACTTCCAATACGTCATGATTGTACCAAAAGTAAGGCGTTACTGACCTGTTTTCCTTATTAACTATTTACTATTAAGCCTTTAGTTCGATATCGCGATTCAATTTTAGTAAAAATACCAGAAATTTTTGTTTTTGTTTATTAAAATCATATAGCAAACATCACCAAGTAATAATAATCACATAATTACTAATAATAATTTCTGTCATACAAAATATTTAAAATAAAACTTAGATACAAATCCTATCCCTCTGTATAAAATAAAAATCTTAAGCAATAAGGGCGAGGGAACTCTATGAAAGCAAATTAACTCATAAATAAATTCTAGAATCGCCCGCAGCTTCAAACTGAATCTTCAAACCTGTATCACTGAAAAGGGTGGAAGATTTTGGGGTGAGAACAAACCACACGTTCTCAGTAGGGAATGGGAATGCCGTAAAAGTAATGATTAACATGCAAATAATTAACTTTGCTTAATAAACATTCTTTGTCAACCATTTGAAATACTTTTTAATCTTACTTTAGATAAATAGTTACTTTCTTTAGATCCCTAAACCCAAAACAAATCTCAATCACAAAATTTGACATATTAAATATCTTTCAGCCACATAATTGATTCTCAGTCACAACAAACAGTTATCAATCATCTCTATACATTCACAAACTACTAGCACAAGTAAGAAACTCAATTAAACACACAAACAAATCGCAATAAAACAAACAACACAATCACAGAGAAGTAATATAAGCAAACACAACCAAATGCAAATGCACAACTAATATGATGCATGTCTGTCCTAAGCAGGCCATGAGCTCACGTGTCGGTTTACACCCTACAACCCGACATTACCTAGGAACAAATCCCAGATATGGCTTCCCTTTGTGTCCTTAGTGCATATGTGTCGGTGGTAAGAATACCACTCCTTCGTGACTACCGGCAGTCGGTGCAAAGCCCGACCCCATTATATACGCACAAGGGGAAGCAGTGATCCTCAGTTTGTGGGCGTCCCCGGGATCATTTCACAAACAAAACAGAGATCTTCAGTTCGTGGGTTATTCCCCGAGATCAATACACAATAACATAGCGATCCTCAGTTCGTGGGTTATACCCGAGATCAATACACAGCAAACAATGATCTTCAGTTCATGGGCTATACCCGAGATCAACATACAACAATTCATGGGTTATTCCCGCAATCAATGATTATCAGTCCGTGGGTTTTTCCTGATGCCAGGGCATCTTGGCCAGTTTCACTGACCTTTTCCTTACTGTTTTTAGGTTAGTTTCATGCATTCTCTTAGGAAATAAGCTAGTTTTGGGTAGATATTCACTTACACCTTGATTCAAGCATACATTGTGCATTTTACATTATTTCATGAGCATTTTGCATGAGTTTAGTGACAAATTGTATGCTGCATTACCCATGACTTGTACTAGAACTTTGATGCACTCTATTGCTTGATTTCAGGACCAAAGGAAGCAAGGAATGGGAGGTAACTTGCAAAGTTAATGAGAAAAGTGATTGCCAATAACGCTCTCGAAGCCATCATTGACCACGTTAAGAGTCACGTTAACTAAGTTAACGTGAACTCTAACATGGAGAGGGGAAGTTGAGCCAACGTTAGTGACACTTAACATTGTCACTAAGGTTGGCAAATGCTCACAAGTGGCCACGTTAGAGTCCACGTTAACTTAGTTAACGTGGCCTCTAACATTAAAAGGGGGAAGAAACGCCAACGTTAGTGACATTCAACATTGTCACTAATGTTGGCCTAAGGAGAAACATACCACATTAACCCCCACGTTAACTTGGTTAACGTGGGAGCTAACGTAAGAAGCAAGAGTGGTCGACAACGTTAGTGACACCCAACATTGTCACTAACGTTGGAAGCAACCACACAACCCCCCAAGGAGCCACGTTAACTTCCACGTTAACTTAGTTAACGTGGAGGCTAACGTGTGAAAAGGAGGATGATGGCCAACGTTAGTGACACTCAACATTGTCACTAATGTTGGAAGGAGCCACACAAGCCACTAAGAGCCACGTTAACTCCCACGTTAACTAAGTTAACGTGGAAGCTAACGTTGATGAGTGAATGATGAGCCAACGTTAGTGACACCCAACATTGTCACTAACATTGGAGATGGCTAAGCAGGTCCACGTTAGAAGCCACGTTAACCTAGTTAACGTGGACTCTAACGTGAGACATAAGGGCACCTTGGAACGTTAGTGACAATGTTGAGTGTCACTAACATTCTCGAAGGATGGCAAGCCCACGTTAAAGAGCCACGTTAACTAAGTTAACATGGGCTCTAACGTGGGAACAAAGGGGGCTTTTCAAAGTTATTGGGAATGTTAATTCTCAATAACGTGTGCGAAGGACTTAGAGGCAACGTTAGTGGCAACGTTTGTGCCACTAACGTTGAAGTTAACGTGGCTTTTACTTAGGAACGTTAGTGAGAAAGTTGATTGTCACTAACGTTTTCGAACTCATATTTTCACTAAACATTAACACCCCTAACGTCCTAAGCTAAAGTCTCTGCCCACTTTACACTTTCTATCTGCAAGCAAAGCCAAGCCCAAATGAAGAAGAAAACTGCTTCAAACTCAAGATCCAAAGGCCCAAGACTTGAAGAGCCAACTAGAAGCTGAGAGAAGTAGTATATATAGGAGTAACTTTGAATTGTTGAGGGTTCTAAAAGAAAGTTGGAAAAGGGAATTACTCTCTGTATTCTACCTTCTCTGCATTTTCTAGTTTTATGATGTATTCTCCATCTTTGTTTTCATTTTCTAGAGCTATGAACAACTAAATCCCTTTCATTGGGTTAGAGAGCTCTGTTGTAATTTGATGGATCATTACTAACTTTCATTATTCTTCTTCTATCTTTTCTCTTGATTTTACTTGAAAGCTTTCGATCTTCATCCAATTGGGTAGTTATCTTGGAAAAGATGCTATTCAAACTTGGATCTCTTTTGAACCTTGAAAGAGGAATGAAGAGAATAGGCTAGAAATGCTTTCTCATGCTGGACCAAATTGGGTTTGGATGGGTATGTGACTATAACACTCTCAATACTTGATTTGGGAAATGCATGTGGTATAATCAGTGACCATACTTCATCTCTTCTCATGAGCAATTGACCAAGGAATTGGCTATTGATCAAGATTTGAGAGATTGAATTTGTAATTCAATCAATTAAGATTGCCAAGGAGATCAATGAGTGCATTGATTGAGGAAGAGATGAAAATGAACTTGATCTGGAGGATTGTAATATCTCCTAATCCCAATGAACTCCCCATCTCTGATCTTACCCATTCTCTTTAATTTCTGCCATTTACTTTTATGAGCAAATCCCCCATTCCCATTTACAATTCTGCAATTTACTTTCAGTCATTTACTTCCAGTCCTTTAATTTTAGCATTTACTTTTCTGTTATTTACATTCCCGCCATTTTATTTTCTGCAACTCTCAACCCAAATTCTGGATTCGCTCAACTAGAACATTCTTCTAATTAAAGTTGCTTGATCAATCAATCCCTGTGGGATTCGACCTCACTCTATTGTGAGTTTTTACTTGACGACAAATTTGGTACACTTGCCAAAGGAAATTTGTTGAGAGACAGTTTCCACCCGCATCAAGTTTATGGCGCCGTTGCCGGGGATTGATTGTGCATCAACAATGATTAAATTGGAAGATCACTAGATTGAGCATTTTTATTTTGTGAATTTCATTTTCTGTTTGAGTGATTTACTTTCTGTTTTAGTTAAACTTCTTCCCTTCCCCCTCTACTCTTTTGTTTTTCTTTGTTATTTTCAGTTCTGTTTGCTAACCTACTAACTATTTGATATATTGCATCACCCACAACTAACAGTAATTCTGACAAAAAAATACTTTCTGCACCTATCTTTTCTTGCTTGCACTTGATGGTTGTATGACAGGGAGAAGAAGCGGGGCTTCAACTTCCTTCGATTCTGAACCTGAGAGGACCTTCCTTAGATTAAGGAGGGAGGCAAGAGGAAAGAAAGTGGTTGGTGCTGAGGAAGAGGAGGAATTCTTTGAACCAAACATGGAAAACAACATGGAAAACCATCATGAAGAAGAGGATCACAACCATGGGGGAGGTGGTAGAGCAAATCATGCTGGTGAGGATAGAAGAGTTTTGGGCTCTTACATCAATCCAAACCCAGGCAATTGTGGAAGTAGCATCCAAAAGCCAACAATCCATGCCAACAACTTTGAACATAAACCACAGCTCATCACCCTTGTTCAGAACAACTGTTCATTTGGAGGAGGTGTTCAAGAAGACCCCAATCAACATCTAACCACCTTCCTGAGGATATGTGACACAGTGAAGTCTAATGGTGTTCATCCTGACGCCTATAGACTGCTCTTATTTCCATTCTCACTTAAGGATAAAGCAGCCAAATGGCTGAAGTCTTTCCCAAAGGAGAGCTTGACAACTTGGGAGGATGTGGTGAACAAATTCTTAGCAAGATTTTACCCCCCTCAACAAATCAATAGGCTAAGAACTGAGGTTCAAACTTTCAGGCAACAAAATGGTGAAACTCTATATGAAGCATGGGAGAGGTTCAAGGACTTAACAAGGAGGTGTCCACCTGACATGTTCAACGAATGGGTGCAGCTGCACATTTTCTATGAAGGGCTCTCTTATGAGTCAAAGAAGGCCGTAGACCATTCATCCGGAGGATCTTTGAACAAGAAGAAGACTATTGAGGAAGCCATAGATGTTATTGAAACAGTAACAGAGAACGACTACTTCTATGCTTCCGAAAGAGGGAACACAAGAGGAGTAATGGAGCTAAACAATGTAGATGCTCTGTTGGCCCAAAATAAGCTCATTACCCAGCAACTGGCTGACCTCACCAAGAAGATGGAGAGGAACCAAGTAGCAGCAATCTCCACTTCATCAACAACCCAAGAAGGAGTGAATGAAGAAGCAGAGGGTAGTCAGGAGCAAGCCAACTACATTGGGAATTCACCAAGGCAAAACTATGATCCATACTCAAAGACCTACAACCCTGGATGGAGAAACCACCCAAACTTTGGGTGGGGAAGTCAGCAAGATCAAAACCAAGACCAGAGATGTTACAACTCCAACAACAATGCAGCTCACCAACAATTCACACAGAGGACATCTCAACACCCCCACAACAACACTTCTCCACACACCTATCAAAACCAAAATAGCACATCTGCTCCGAATCACCCATCAATTGATGACAAGCTCTCTAAGATTGAAACCTTACTTGAAGGAATATGCCAAGAGATTCAAGAAAATAAGGTGTTCAAAGAGGAGGTGCGAGCCAATATTAAGAACCAGGGAGAGACCATTAGGAAGCTGGAATTCCAAGTGGGATGTTTAGCTGAGAAGATTCCCAAACCTACTGATAGCTTCCCAAGTGACACGGATAAAAACCCTAAAGGAGAAGCAAAGAAAGTAAGATGGGAAGATTGCAAAATGGTCACTACAAGTGATCAAGAGATTGAAGACAAGCAAGGGAAACTTTTCGAACAACCTGAAGACAACTCAACAAAGGAGGAGGATAGAGATCACCAAGAACCAGAAATCTCACAACAAGAGCTGCTGAAGCTCTATGCACCCTTCCCTCAACTGCTCAATGGTGCTGTGGGAAAGAGAATATACTCAAGGTTCCTAGACTTGTTTGCATCTCTGCATGTAAACATACCATTCATCAAGGCAATTCAACAAATGCCAGTATTCATCAAGTATATGAAGGAACTTCTTCCCAGGAAAAGCTCACTCAAAGGAGGCCAGACTATAGTGATGAAAAAGGAATGTAGTGCCCTTATTCAACCTGAGTTGCCTACAAAAAGAAGAGACCCAGGGAGTTTTCACATCCCTTGTGCCATAGGTGAAACTATGTTCGATAGAGCACTATGTGATTTGGGGGCCAGCATCAACTTACTGCCCTTATCCCTGGTGAAGAAGCTGCAGATCAATGAGATAATGTCCACAGATGTAATCATCAGATTGGCTGACAAAACTCAAAAGCAAGCAATAGGAGTGGTGGAAAATGTGTTGCTAAAGGTTGGGAAATACTTTCTCCCAACAGACTTTGTCATCCTGGACATGGAAGAGAGTCACACTCACCCAATCATATTGGGAAGACCATTCCTAGCTACGGCCAGAGCACTTATCGATGTAGAGAAAGGGGAGCTAATATTCAGAATCCATGATAAACGACTCAGCTTCAATGTTTTCAAACTCTCACAAGAAACAGATCAAGAGGACAAGGAACTAAGCACAGATGATAATGAAACACTGAAAGAGGAAACAAGCACTGAAGCACAGCCAGTTCATTCTGAGATCCCCTTAATTGACAAACAAGGAAAACAGTAATTACCACAGCTCAAAGAAAAGTTGGAGGAACCTAAACCTCTAGAGGCAGGTAAAGACAGCAACACAACTCCTTTAGAAAAAGAGGTCACCGAGGGCAAGGCAACCTCAAAAGAAACAAAGAAGAAGGTACCAAGGAGGTGGAGGAACAAGAAGATCCCTACGGAAGACTTCTCTCCAGGGGATAGAGTTGTCTCAGCTTACTTCCCAGATATTCCCCCTAATCTCCCAACTGTACCATCTCAGTTACCTAAGGTCTTCACTATCAACAGAGTTATTTCCCTGGAACATGTAGAAATCATTGATCCAACCAATGGATATAAGTCCACAGCAAGAGGGGAGGACTTTAAGCACTACCAACCACCGTGATGAGGGAAAACGTCAAGCTAATGATGCTAAAGAAGCGCTTCATGGGAGGCAACCCATGTTTTATATGTTTTTAGAAAATAGTGAAAAAAAAGCAATGTTTATGAATTTCAACCCAAACTTGACAAACACTTGGTAAAATCTTTATCATGGAGTATATAGTGAAGAACAAGTTTGGTGTTCAAAGTAGAACTCTTGGAGTTTTGAACAAAACTTTTCATCACAGTGCTCCAAACTAAGTTTGGTGTCACCCCAAGGTGCCATCAATCTGCCTATAAGGATACACAAGTAGTTGGCTAGTTGAAATTCATAAGTATACAAACTATTTTTTTTCTCTTTATTATTCTAGCCGTAGAGTTTGATTTTTTTCCTTATTTTAATTCTTATAGGAAAACGGAAAGGGACGTTAAAGGAGAGTGATTGGACAGTTAAACAAAGAAGGTTCGGACACCACAAAAGGAGGGACTACACACTTGTTCCGAAAAGGGAATGCATTGGAAAATGTTGCCATGCAACATTGGAAAAATGGGATCCCTAAAAGACCGAGCAATCTCATTCATAAAGTGATGATCCTTGTCTTTTATCCATGCATCACCCCAACTGTCCATCAAGTAACCACCCCATCAATCCACACCCTCCATTCTCTCACAACTTCTCTATATAAATGACCCTTGTTCCGTACCTACCTTCATTGTCATTACCCACTCTTCACCACTCTCCATTTCGGTACAAGACACTCCCTACCCCATTAAAAACCTTTTTCCCACCTCACTCTCTTCATTGCAATAAAACCCTAAACAACCATAAATCTCCACAACTCTGCCACCTTCACATATTAACTATCATTCATGGCGTCTTCGGGTTCTAAAAGAAGGAAAGGAAAGGAACCCATGGAAGAACACCCATATGATGAAAAGAGATTTAGAAGCTTGCATCATGCATTGCAATACGGGTGGATGGTTGATAAGGAAATCATTTATGAGCTGGGATTTTAAGTTAAAAAGACTGAGTGCCCCGAAATCACAGAGAAGATAGAAAGGAGAAGATGGGAGCTCCTAACTGACCCGGTCATTAAGGTGAATGCAAACCTCATAAGAGAATTTTATGCAAATGCGGTTCGATATGATAAGAAGGATAAGTCCTATACAAGCTTTGTGAGAGGAAAGATGGTGGACTTTGGTCCCATGAGTGTCATGAGGGCATTGAAGCTACGGCCTATACAGTTTGAAGAAGAAAGCTATCACTCAAGATTGGACAACCCCAATTATGACCAAATTCTGCAAGATATTTATGTACCAGGAGCTGACTGGGAAAGGGGTGCGGGAAATAAACCAAAGTTCATCAAGAGAACAGATCTCACTCCTGAAGCCAAGGGGTGGTTTGAGCTAGTGAGAAGGTCTATTCTCCCAGCTGCAAACAACTCGGAGGTGAATGTCAAGAGAGCCACAATGGTGCACTGTATACTGAAGGGAGGAGAAATCAAGGTCCATGAACTCATAGCTGAAGGCATTAGAAAGATGGCAGAGAAAAGTGACTCAAGAGGAACGATAGGTTACCCCAGCACTATTTACCGAATATGCAAGAAAGCTGGGGTGGTTTTTGAAGATGAGGACCCCGTATGGATAAAGGAAGGCATCCCAATAACTGTACGAAGGATGAATGATGCAGCATCCCCCCTACCTCAACGGAAGCAAAGGAAGAGAACAGCCCCTCAAGTAGTGGAAGGACAAGTCTTAGAGGGGCAAGCACCACAGACCTTGGACATGCACCAATTGCTGGAAGCCATTGATGGCTTGTCCAGACAATATTTGGAAAGCCAAGGAGCATAGAAAGAGCTTCAATTACAGATGATGGGGCAGCAAGAGGAAGCACTCTCAAGATGGATGACTCAGTAAGGTGAGTGGCAGAGGCAAATAATGGAACAGCAACTAAGTCAAGGACAACAATGGGGAGAAACATTCAACAGGATGGAACAAAGCAAAATGAGCAACCAGAATCCATCCAGAGGCTAATCAACATCCAAGCACATCAAAGGGCACACATACATGAGATGCATCGAAGACAAATAGAACAGGCAGAACTATTGGACGAGCAAAGGGCATTCACAGAAGGAGTTTACATGAGCGAGACAGGACATCACATAAACACTCAAGCCAGCCTCGGCTACTTAGTGGGACAGCTGCCAGTATTGCATCCAGGAATAGCCAGGTATGAAAAAATGAAGGATGAATTAGCATGAGAGGAAAGACAAAGGGTGGAAGAGAGTCATGAGTCAGTGAGGAAGGCACTTGAGGATTGGAAGCAAGCAAGATTGGCACGGATGCGAGGAAATGCAAGAGGAAACAAGGAAGACAAGAAAGGAAAAGAGCATGGACATCCACAACAGTAAAAGGTGGTGGAGTTCCTTCTTTATTCCACCTTTCTCTATGTTTTAAATAAGGAAGATCTTGTATGAAATAGAACTTGCTTCCATGTTATGTTTAAACCTTTTTCAATTCTGTCTTTTAAGTCTTTGGTATTGAAGAAGGTCTTTGTGTGCTAGTCTTTATGTCACTGCATCCTTACTTTACTTACTTGTATGCTTGTTCCTTTTGAATTAAATGAAGAGAGAATGTTTATGTTTCAAAAGACCAGAGTGGAGTTCATACTATGGAGTACATTCATGAGTTTGTGGTATGATCATAAGTTAGCTAAGTTGGTTCAACCATAAGGTGGGATGACAACTATCTGGCCTGAATACTTAGCTTTGAATATACTCATGAGACTAAGTATATGACAAGATCCTAATAAGAGAAAGAGAAAAGAATAATGAAAGTGGAAAAACAAAAGAAAAAGAGTAAGCAATAAGGCTAGGCACCAATAGTTTTGATCTTAAGATATGTGTCTGTGGTGTTCCTGTGTGAGGGATCTACTTGGATGAATAAGCTCTTAGGGGTGCTTTATCAATTGGTAACTTGGGATAACTAACCCGGGATTATCAGCTGAAAGTCCATTATCAAGAGTAACCCTCACTACAGAGCACTTAGTAACCCAAAGAGGTGCTGGACACCAAGGTCTCAAGAAGGAAAATAAATGAACTATATGCCTGTGGTGTGTATGTATGGGGGAGAGACTTGAGAGAGTAAGTCCTTAGGGGTGCTTCAACACCTAGCACCTTGAACCAACTGGTTCGGGAGTGTTGGCTGAAAGCTTATCTTAAAAAGTTGCCCCCTTACAGAGCACTTAGCCTAAGAACACCAATAAGCTCTGAAATGACAATAAAGGGATCAATGAATAAAAGTCTCATGGGATGTAAGCAAAGTGAGTGTTTTAGGACATGATAAAGGTCTGAAAGCCATAAAAGGAATAAACCTAAGTTGCTATGCATGAAACCACCATAAAATCAGTGATATGACTTCCACAAGAATGACTCATTGCGCATGGCATTCCATTCATCATTCGCTTCTTCCAGTACTTGCTTAGGGACAAGCAAGCTTTAAGTTTGGTGTTGTGATGCCAGGGCATCTTGGCCAGTTTCACTGACCTTTTCTTTACTGTTTTTAGGTTAGTTTCATGCATTCTCTTAGGAAATAAGCTAGTTTTGGGTAGATATTCACTTACACCTTGATTCAAGCATACATTGTGCATTTTACATTATTTCATGAGGATTTTGCATGAGTTTAGTGACAAATTGTATGCTGCATTACCCATGACTTGTACTAGAACTTTGATGCACTCTATTGCTTGATTTCAGGACCAAAGGAAGCAAGGAATGGGAGGTAACTTGCAAAGTTAATGAGAAAAGTGATTTCCAATAACGCTCTCGAAGCCATCATTGACCACGTTAAGAGTCACGTTAACTAAGTTAACGTGAACTCTAACGTGGAGAGGGGAAGTTGAGCCAACGTTAGTGACACTTAACATTGTCACTAACGTTGGCAAATGCTCACAAGTGGCCATGTTAGAGTCCACGTTAACTTAGTTAACGTGGCCTCTAACGTTAAAAGGGGGAAGAAACGCCAACGTTAGTGACATTCAACATTGTCACTAACGTTGGCCTAAGGAGAAACATACCACGTTAACCCCCACGTTAACTTGGTTAACGTGGGAGCTAACGTAAGAAGCAAGAGTGGTCGACAACGTTAGTGACACCCAACATTGTCACTAACATTGGAAGCAACCACACAACCCCCCAAGGAGCCACGTTAACTTCCATGTTAACTTAGTTAACGTGGAGGCTAACGTGTGAAAAAGAGGAAGATGGTCAACGTTAGTGACACTCAACATTGTCACTAACGTTGGAAGGAGCCACACAAGCCACTAAGAGCCACGTTAGCTCCCACGTTAACTTAGTTAACGTGGAAGCTAACGTTGATGAGTGAATGATGAGCCAACGTTAGTGACACCCAAAATTGTCACTAACGTTGGGGATGGCTAAGCATGGCCACGTTAGAAGCCACGTTAACCTAGTTAATGTGGACTCTAACGTGAGACATAGGGGCACCTTGGAACGTTAGTGACAATGTTGAGTGCCACTAACGTTGAAGTTAACGTGGCTTTTACTTAGGAACGTTAGTGAGAAAGTTGATTGTCACTAACGTTCTCGAACTCATATTTTCACTAAACCTTAACACCCTAACGTCCTGAGCTAAAGTCTCTACCCACTTCACACTTTCTCTCTGCAAATAAAGCCAAGCCCAAATGAAGAAGAGAACTGCTTCAAACTCAAGATCCAAAGGCCCAAGACTTGAAGAGCCAACTAGAAGCTGAGAAAAGTAGTATATATAGGAGTAGCTTTGAATTGTTGAGGGGTTCAAAAAAGTTGAAAAAGAGAACTACTCTCTGTATTTTACCTTCTCTTCATTTTCTAGTTTTATGATGTATTCTCCATCTTTGTTTTCATTTTCTAGAGCTATGAACAACTAAACCCCTTTCATTGGGTTAGGGAGCTCTGTTGTAATTTGATGGATCAATACTAATTTTCATTATTCTTCTTCTATCTTTTTTCTCTATTTTACTTGAAAGCTTTCGATCTTCATCCAATTGGGTAGTTATCTTGGAAAAGAAGCTATTCAAACTTGGATCTCTTTTGAACCTTGAAAGAGGAATGAAGAGATCAAGCTAGAAATGCTTTCTCATGCTGGACCAAATTGGGTTTGGATGGGTATGTGACTATAACCCTCTCAATACTTGATTTGGGAAATGCATGTGGTATAATCAGTGACCATACTTCATCTCTTCTCATGAGCAATTGACCAAGAAATTGGCTATTGATCAAGATTTGAGAGATTGAATTTGTAATTCAATCAATTAAGATTGCCAAGGAGACCAATGAGTGCATTGATTGAGGAAGAGATAAAAATGAACTTGATCCGGAGGATTGCAATATCTCCTAAGCCCAATGAACTCCCCATCTCTGATCTTACCCATTCTCTTTAATTTCTGCCATTTACTTTTATGAGCAAATCCCCCATTCCCATTTACAATTCTGCAATTTACTTTTAGTCATTTACTTCCAGTCCTTTAATTTTAGCATTTACTTTTCTGTTATTTACATTCCCGCCATTTTATTTTTTGCAACTCTCAACCCAAATTCTGGATTCGCTCAACTAGAACATTCTTCTAATTAAAGTTGCTTGAGCAATCAATCCCTGTGGGATTCGACCTCACTCTATTGTGAGTTTTTACTTGACGACAAATTCGGTACACTTGCCAAAGGAAATTTGTTGAGAGACAGTTTCCACCCAGTTGGTTCAGGGTGCTAGGTGTTGAAGCACCCCTAAGGACTTACTCCCTCAAGTCTCTCCCCCATACATACACACCACAGGCATATAGTTCATTTATTTTCCTTCTTGAGACCTTGGTGTCCAGCACCTCTTTGGGTTACTAAATGCTCTGTGGTGAGGGTTACTCTTGATAATGGACTTTCAGCTGATAATCCCGGGTTAGTTAACCCAAGTTACCAAGTGATAAAGCACCCCTAAGAGCTTATTCATCCAAGTAGATCCCTCACACAGGAACACCACAGACACATATCTTAAGATCAAAACTATTGGTGCCTAGCCTTATTGCTTACTCTTTTTCTTTTGTTTTTCCACTTTCATTATTCTTTTCTCTTTCTCTTATTAGGATCTTGTCATATACTTAGTCTCATGAATATATTCAAAGCAAAGTATTCAGGCCAGATAGTTGTCATCCCACCTTATGGTTGAACCAACTTAGCTAACTTATGATCATACCACAAACTCATGAATGTACTCCATAGTATGAACTCTACTCTGGTCTTTTGAAACATAAACATTCTCTCTTCATTTGATTCAAAAGGAACAAGCATACAAGTAAGTAAAGTAAGGATGCAGTGACATAACGACTAGCACACATAGACCTTCTTCAATACCAAAGACTTAAAAGACAGAATTGAAAAAGGTTTCAACTACGCGTAACTACAAATCAAAAGTGCATTCGGACTTCCAACTTTCAACAATTCTGAGTACAATGGAATTAAGTAACAATACAGCCTTCGGGTGATGATTTCTGGTTGCCCTCTCTCTTTGTCATCATCCTAGTTTTTGCTGCCTCGCTTCTTTGGGTGAAGGTGCACCATTTCCTCATAAGATTCCTGCAAGGTTACTGGAAGTTGCTTGTTCCCAAAGCACTTGAGACATAGTTAGCTTGCATGTATGCTTGTGCCTCTTGAACTCAATTTGGTGTGTGAACACCAAACTTAGTTCCTTGCCCAGTACAAAACATTGCATATATGCAGAGAACCTCATATCTTGTTATCAACAAAGCAATGATCACCTATAGTCTAACTACATCTAAGTGGTTTCTCTTGATTGGATGGAGCTAGCAATGTTATTTTGGAGTGGAGTGTAATTCTAACCAATGTCCTTTGGTGGAACACCAAACTTAGAATTACACTATCACTCTTGGATTGTTCTGGTGTGGAACACCAAACTTACAATGCAGGGGAAACAACTTGTGATTTTTATTGAAATAAAGATGAAAGTGAAACTACCTGAGGTTGGATTGCCTCCCAACAGAGCGCTCTTTTATCATCGCTAGCTCGACGAGTCCTTAATTACTTGAGATGGTACTTTACTCTGGGGTTTTCCCCCATGTTGCCCAGATAATGCTTGAGTCTTTGTCCATTCACTGTAAAAGTCCTCTCTGAACCTTCATCCGTGATTTCGATGTGGCCATATGGTGATACTTTTGTAACCATGAAAGGTCCGGACCACCTTGACTTGAGTTTTCCTGGGAACAGCCTTAATTTAGAATTGTAAAGGAGTACTCGCTACCCCTTTTTGAAACTCCTGGGCGCAAGATGCATGTCATGTTTTCTCTTTGCCTTTTCTTTATACATCTTAGTGTTTTCATAGGCTTGTGACCTGAATTCCTCCATCTTTTACAGCTGCAAGATCCTTTTTTCACCAGTAGCAATGCTGTCAAAATTTAGTATCTTGATAGCCCAGAGAGCTTTGTGTTCCAGCTCCAGTGGTAAATGACAAGCCTTCCCATAGACCAGTTGATATGGAGACATTCCAAGTGGAGTTTTGAATGTTGTTCTGTATGCCCAAAGAGCATCATCCAGCTTCTTCGACCAATCCTTTCTAGATGTACCCACAGTCTTTTCCAGGATCTTCTTCAGCTCTCTGTTGGATATCTCAGTTTGCCCACTTGTTTGAGGATGGTAAGGTGTGGCTACTTTGTGTTTTATCTCATATCGTAGGAGGAGAGCTTCTAGTGGTTTGTTACAAAAGTGGCTCCCTCCATCACTGATGAGGGCTCTTGGGACTCCAAACCGGCTAAAGATATTCTTCCTGTGGAAGTTCATGACTACCTTATTATCATTAGTTGGGGTTGCAATAGCCTCTACCCACTTGGAAACATAATCCACTGCTACCAAAATGTACTTGTTTGCATATGAGGTTGGGAATGGTCCCATGAAATCTATTCCCCACACATCAAACAGTTCCAGTTCCAAGATGAAATTTTGTGGCATGGCGTTTCTTTTGGGCAAGTTTCCAGATCTTTGGCATTCATTGCAGCTTTTTACTAGTTCCTTGGCATCCTTGAAAAGGGTGGGCCAAAAGAATTCGCTTTGTAACACCTTTGCTGTAGTTCTGTCCCCTCCAAAGTGGCCTCCATAACATGAACCGTGGCAATTCCACAGGACTTCTCTTCCTTCTTCTTCCGAAACACATCTTCTAAGGATTCCATCTGAACAATTCTTGAAGAGATATGGCTCGTCCCAGACAAAGTATTTTGCATCATTCATGAGCTTCCTTTTTTTATGTTTATTGATCCCTGGGGGTAATGCCCCAATTGCCTTGAAATTTGCAATATCTGCAAACCATGGTGCTTTGTGAACTGTCATCAACTGCTCATCAGGGAAGAGCTCGTTCAAATTTGTATCATTTCCTCCACCTTGATCATGAGGGATTCTGGATAGGTGATCTACCACCTTGTTCTCCACTCCTTTCTTGTCTCTGATTTCAATATTGAATTCCTACAACAGTAAGATCCACCTTATTAGTCTTGGCTTTGATTCTTGCTTGGCAAACAAATATTTAAGTGCTGTGTGATCTGTAAAGACAATCACTTTAGCTCCAATGAGGTATGATCTAAATTTGTCAAATGCAAAAACTATTGCTAGCAACTCCTTTTCAGTAGTGGTATAATTTCTTTAAGTTTCATTAAGGACTTTGCTAGCATAGTATATCACATGAACTAAGTTATCTTTCCTTTGTCCTAACACTGCCCCAACTGCAAAATCAGATGCATCACACATCAATTCAAATGGTAGGTTCCAATCAGGTGGGGAAATGATAGGAGCAGAGGACAACCTCATTTTCAAATGTGCAAATGCTAGCATGCATGTTTCATCAAAGATAAATGGTGTATCAGATACAAGGAGATTGCTTAAGGGCTTGGCTATCTTTGAAATATCTTTAATGAACCTTCTGTAAAAACCAGCATACCCTAAAAAACTCCTAATTGCCTTGACATCACTGGGTGGGGGTAATTTTTCAATAAGTTCTACTTTAGCTCTATCAACCTCAATTCCTTGGTGGGAGACCTTGTGACCAAGGACTATTCCTCCTGTCACCATAAAGTGACATTTTTCCCAGTTCAAGACCAAATTGGTCTCTTGGCATCTTTTCAATACCAAGGCGAGGTGATGTAGGCAACTAGGAAAGGAATCTCCGAATACCGAGAAATCATCCATAAAAACTTCAATGAATTTTTCTATCATATCTGAAAAGATAGAAAGCATGCAGCGTTGGAAAGTTGCAGGTGCATTACATAGCCCAAATGGCATGCGCCTATAGGCAAACACTCCATACGGACAAGTAAATGAGGTTTTCTCTTGGTCTCTGGGATCAACCACTATTTGGTTATATCCTGAATAACCGTCGAGAAAACAATAATATGCGTGCCCTGCAAGTCTTTCCAACATCTGATCCATGAATGGAAGGGGAAAATGATCTTTTCGTGTAGCCTCATTGAGTTTTCTGTAGTCTATGCACATCCGCCATCCTGTGACGGTCCTTGTAGGTATGAGTTCATTCTTCTCATTGGGAACCACAGTGATTCCTCCCTTCTTGGGCACAACATTTACGGGGCTAACCCAAGGGCTGTCCGAAATTAGGTATATTACCCCTCCTTGCCAAAGCTTCATAACCTCTTTCTGTACCACTTCCTTCATGATTGGGTTCAGCCTTCTTTGGGATTGAATGGATGGCTTAGCATCATCTTCCAACAGTATTTTATGCATGCATATGGCTGAACTGATTCCTTTCAAGTCAGCAAGGGTCCATCCAATGGCATCCTTATGCTCCCGCAGCTAGGGGTGGAAACAGGCCAGGCCAGGCCAGGCTTTGCTCTTAACAAGCCTGGCCTGTCATACAGTTAATTGGCCTGAGCCTGGCCTGCAGCCTGTTATAGGCTCTTTATAAGGTACTAGGCCTGGCCTGTTATTCAGCCTGACCTGGCCGGAAGCCTATTAAAAGGCCTGATAATTTTTTTTTACAAAAATAAAAATATTATTTAAAAAAATTATTTTTTAATAAAAATATTTATATGTAATATGTCATATATTTAATATTTATAAAAAATTTTAAACTTTTAATGTATTTAAAATATACAAAAATATTTATAATAAAATATAATAGATTTAAAATATTTCATAATTTTGTTATAATAAATAATTATTTATATATTTATTTATATTTTAACAGGTCCAAGCAGGCCTGACAGGCCAATAAGGCTAATTAGCGAGCCTGGGCCTGTGCCTATTTTATAACAGGCCAGGCCAAACACAGACCAGGCTGCAGGCCCCTGGCAGGCCACCTGGCCTTTTTCCACCCCTACCCGCAGCACTTTGAGTAGCTCGTCCTCTTGATCTTGACTGAGGGATGAATTTATGATCACTGGGTAGTTTTCATTTTCTCTTAGATATGCATATTTGAGAGTGGGTGGCAGTGCTTTGAGTTCAAGTTTGGGTGCTTCTGACTTTTCGTTCCCTTCCTTTGGTGCATCTGGTATATGAATTTTTGCTGTGGCCACCTCTTCACTTGATTCAGATTCTTCCTCCACCAATCTCTCGTCCTCTTCAGGTTCTTCTTCTTCAAAATTCTCCTGCACTTCATCCTCAAGTGCATCTAACCTCATGCATTCCCCCAATTGTTCTGGTGGGTAACTCATGGCCTTGAACACATTGAATGTCATCTTTTCATTATGTAATCTCAGGGTGAGGTCACCCTTCTGAACATCAATGACAGCCCCAGCAGTGGCCAAGAATGGCCTTCCTAGGATGATGGAGGTCTTGGCGTCCTCCTGCATGTCTAGCACCACAAAATCTGCTGGAAATATGAAATCTCCCACTTTTACCAGCAAATCCTCTACTACCCCATGAGGGAATTCGAACGATCGGTCTGCCAGTTGTAAGGCTATTTTTATTGGTTTAGCCTCCTCAATTTTCATCTTCCTCATCATAGCTACTGACATCAAATTGATGCTGGTCCCTAAGTCACAAAGAGCCTTCTCTATTGTGATTTCCCCTATAATACAAGGGATCTGAAAACTCCCCGGATCCTTCAGTTTCTGGGGTAGTTTGTGCTGAATGATAGCACTACACTCTTCGGTTAGTATCACAGTCTCATTGTTCTTCCAGCTTCTCTTCTTAGTCATTAGCTCCTCCAAAAACTTGGCATAGAGTGGCATTTGTTCTATGGCTTCAGCAAAGGGTATGTTGATTTGTAGTTTCTTGAAGATTTCCAAAAATCTCAAGAACTGGTTGTCATCTTCCTTTTTCTTCAATAGCTGGGGGTATGGAGCTCTTGAGATGTTCACTTGTGGCATCCCTTTTTCTTTCTGTGGACATGGCGTGGGAGGTTGAACTCCATCTTGCTCTTCTCCCTTTTCATTTGAGCCTTCTTCTTGTGGTTTTTGGGGCAGTTCCTTCAGTTCCTTCCCACTCCTAAGTGTGATAGCTTGACACTCCTCCCTTTTTCTTAAATTGGCATCATTGCAAAGGTTGTGGTTAGGAAGCTGCTTAAATAGATAGCTGATTTGTGTCTCCAGTTTCTTGATGGCAGCATTTTGATTCTGCATGTTTGACTGCACTTCCTTTCGGAATGCTTTACTATTTCGAATGTCCTTGCATACTCCTTCAAGTAGGGTTTCAATCTTAGAGAGCTTGTCATCAATTGATGGGTGATTCGGAGCAGATGTGCTGTTTTGGTTTTGATAGGCTTGTGGAGAAGTGTTGTCGTGGGGGTGTTGAGATGTCCTCTGTGTGAATTGTTGGTGAGCTGCATTGTTGTTGGAGTTGTAACGTCTTTGGTCTTGGTTTTGATCTTGCTGACTTCCCCACCCAAAGTTTGGGTGGTTTCTCCATCCAGGGTTGTAGGTCTTGGAGTATGGATCATACTTTTGCCTTGGTGAATTCCCAATGTAGTTGGCTTGCTCCTGACTACCCTCTGCTTCTTCATTCACTCCTTCTTAGGTTGTTGATGAAGTGGAGATTGCTGCTACTTGGTTCCTCTCCATCTTCTTGGTGAGGTCAGCCAGCTGCTGGGTAATGAGCTTGTTTTGGGCCAACAGAGCATCTACATTGTTTAGCTCCATTACTCCTCTTGTGTTCCCTCTTTCGGAAGCATAGAAGTAGTCGTTCTCTGCTACTATTTCAATAACATCTATGGCTTCCTCAATAGTCTTCTTCTTGTTCAAAGATCCTCCGGATGAATGGTCTACGGCCTTCTTTGACTCATAAGAGAGCCCTTCATAGAAAATGTGCAGCTGCACCCATTCGTTGAACATATCTGGTGGGCACCTCCTTGTTAGGTCTTTAAACCTCTCCCATGCTTCATATAGAGTCTCACCATCTTGTTGCCTGAAAGTTTGGACCTCAGCTCTTAGCCTATTGATTCGTTGAGGAGGGTAAAATCTTGCTAAGAATTTGTTCACCACGTCTTCCCAAGTTGTCAAGCTTTCCCTTGGAAAAGATTCCAGCCACTTGGCTGCCTTGTCCCTGAGTGAGAATGGAAATAAGAGTAGTCTATAAGCGTCAGGATGAACACCAATAGACTTCACTGTGTCACATATTCTCAGGAAGGTGGTTAAATGTTGATTGGGGTCTTCTTGAACACCTCCTCCAAACGAACAGTTGTTCTGAACAAGGGTGATGAGCTGTGGTTTAAGTTCAAAGTTGTTGGCATGGATTGTTGGCTTTTGGATGCTACTTCCACAATTGCCTGGGTTTGGATTGATGTAAGAGCCCAAAACTCTTCTATCCTTCCCAGCATGATTTGCTCTACCTTCTCCCCCATGGTTGTGATCCTCTTCTTCATGATGGTTTTCCATGTTGTCTTCCATGTTTGGTTCAAAGAATTCCTCCTCTTCCTCAGCACCAACCACTTTCTTTCCTCTTGCCTCCCTCCTTAATCTAAGGAAGGTCCTCTCAGGTTCAGAATCGAAGGAAGTTGAAGTCCCGCTTCTTCTCCCTGTCATACAACCATCAAGTGCAAGCAAGAAAAGATAGGTGCAGAAAGTATTTTTGTCAGAATTACTGTTAGTTGTGGGTGATGCAATATATCAAATAGTTAGTGGGTTAGCAAACAGAATTGAAAATAACAAAGAAAAAACAAAAAAGTAGAGGAGGAAGGGAAGAAGTTTAACTAAAACAAAAAGTAAATCACTCAAACAGAAAATGAAATTCACAAAATAAAAATGCTCAATCTAGTGATCTTCCAATTTAATCATTGCTAATGCACAATCAATCCCCGGCAACGGCGCCATAAACTTGATGCGGGTGGAAACTGTCTCTCAACAAATTTCCTTCGGCAAGTGTACCGAATTTGTCGTCAAGTAAAAACTCACAATAGAGTGAGGTCGAATCCCACAGGGATTGATTGATCAAGCAACTTTAATTAGAAGAATGTTCTAGTTGAGCGAATCCAGAAATTGGGTTGAGAGTTGCAAAAAATAAAATGGTGGGAATGTAAATAACAGAAAAGTAAATGCTAGAATTAAAGGACTGGAAGTAAATGACTGAAAGTAAATTTGCAGAATTGTAAATCGGAATGGGGGATTTGCTCATAAAAGTAAATGGCAGAAATTAAAGAGAATGGGTAAGATCAGAGATGGGGAGTTCATTGGGCTTAGGAGATATTGCAATCCTCCGGATCAAGTTCATTTTCATCTTTTCCTCAATCAATGCACTCATTAATCTCCTTGGCAATCTTAATTGATTGAATTACAAATTCAATCTCTCAAATCTTGATCAATAGCCAATTTCTTGGTCAATTGCTCATGAGAAGAGATGAAGTATGGTCACTGATTATACCACATGCATTTCCCAAATCAAGTATTGAGAGGGTTATAGTCACATACCCATCCAAACCCAATTTGGTCCAGCATGAGAAAGCATTTCTAGCCTAATCTCTTCATTCCTCTTTCAAGGTTCAAAAGAGATCCAAGTTTGAATAGCTTCTTTTCCAAGATAACTACCCAATTGGATGAAGATCGAAAGCTTTCAAGTAAAATCAAGAGAAAAGATAGAAGAAGAATAATGAAAGTTAGTAATAATCCATCAAATTACAACAGAGCTCTCTAACCCAATGAAAGGGATTTAGTTGTTCATAGCTCTAGAAAATGAAAACAAAGATGGAGAATACATCATAAAACTAGAAAATGTAGAGAAGGTAGAATACAGAGAGTAATTCCCTTTTCCAACTTTCTTTTAGAACCCTCAACAATTCAAAGTTACTCCTATATATACTACTTCTCTCAGCTTCTAGTTGGCTCTTCAAGTCTTGGGCCTTTGGATCTTGAGTTTGAAGCAGTTTTCTTCTTCATTTGGGCTTGGCTTTGCTTGCAGATAGAAAGTGTAAAGTGGGCAGAGACTTTAGCTTAGGACGTTAGGGGTGTTAACGTTTAGTGAAAATATGAGTTCGAGAACGTTAGTGACAATCAACTTTCTCACTAATGTTCCTAAGTTAAAGCCACATTAACTTCAACGTTAGTGGCACAAACGTTGCCACTAACATTGCCTCTAAGTCCTTCGCACACGTTATTGAGACTTAACATTCCCAATAACTTTGAAAAGCCCCCTTTGTTCCCACGTTAGAGCCCACGTTAACTTAGTTAACGTGGCTCTTTAACGTGGGCTTGCCATCCTTCGAGAACGTTAGTGACACTCAACATTGTCACTAACGTTCCAAGGTTCCCCTATGTCTCATGTTAGAGTCCACGTTAACTAAGTTAACGTGGCTTCTAACGTGGCCATGCTTAGCCATCCCCAACGTTAGTGACAATATTGAATGTCACTAGCATTGGCGTTTCTTTCACTCATCAACGTTAGCTTCCATGTTAACTAAGTTAACGTGGAAGTTAACGTGGCTCCTTGGGGGGTTGTGTGGTTGCTTCCAACGTTAGTGACAATGTTGGGTGTCACTAACGTTGTCGACCACTCTTGCTTCTTACGTTAGCTCCCACGTTAACCAAATTAACGTGGGAGTTAACGTGGTATGTTTCTCCTTAGGCCAACATTAGTGACAATGTTGAATGTCACTAACGTTGGCGTTTCTCCCCCCTTCTAACGTTATAGGCCACGTTAACTAAGTTAATGTAGACTCTAACGTGGCCACTTATGAGCATTTGCCAACGTTAGTGACAATGTTAAGTGTCACTAACGTTGGCTCAACTTCCCCTCTCCACGTTAGAGTTCTCGTTAACTTAGTTAACGTGACTCTTAACGTGGTCAATGATGGCTTCGAGAGCGTTATTGGCAATCACGTTTCTCATTAACTTTGCAAGTTACCTCCCATTCCTTGCTTCCTTTGGTCCTGAAAAAAAGGAATAGAGCGCATCAAAGTTCTAGTCCAAGTCATGGGCAATGCAGCATATAATTTGTCACTAAACTCATGTAAAATCCTCATGAAATAATGTAAAATGCACAATGTATGCTTGAATCAAGGTGTAAGTTAATATCTACCCAAAACTAGCTTATTTCCTAAGAAAATGCATGAAACTAGCCTAAAAACAGTAAAGAAAAGGTCAGTAAAACTGGCCAAGATGCCCTGGCATCAAATTCCAAGTGGGATGTTTAGCTGAGAAGATTTCCAAACCTACTGATAGCTTCCCAAGTGACACAGAGAAAAACCCCAAAGGAGAAGCAAAGAAAGTAAGATGGGAAGATTGCAAAATGGTCACTACAAGTGATCAAGAGACTGAAGACAAGCAAGGGAAACTTTTCGAACAACCTGAAGACAACTCAACAAAGGAGGAGGATATAGATCACCAAGAACCAGAAATCTCACAACAAGAGCTGCTGAAGCTCTATGCACCCTTCCCTCAACTGCTCAATGGTGCTGTGGGAAAGAGAATATACTCAAGATTCCTAGACTTGTTTGCATCTCTGCATGTAAACATACCATTCATCAAGGTAATTCAACAAATGCCTACATTCATCAAGTATATGAAGGAATTTCTTCCCAGGAAAAGCTCACTCAAAGGAGGCCAGACTATAGTGATGAACAAGGAATGTAGTGCCCTTATTCAACCTCAGTTGCCTACAAAAAGAAGAGACCCAGGGAGTTTTCACATCCCTTGTGCCATAGGTGAAACTATGTTCGATAGAGCACTATGTGATTTGGGGGCCAGCATCAACTTATTGCCCTTATCCCTGGTGAAGAAGCTGCAGATCAATGAGATAATGCCCACAGATGTAATCATCAGACTGGCTGACAAAACTCAAAAGCAAGCAATAGGAGTGGTGGAAAATGTGTTGCTAAAGGTTGGGAAATACTTTCTCCCAACAGACTTTGTCATCCTGGACATGGAAGAGAGTCACACTCACCCAATCATATTGGGAAGGCCATTCCTAGCTATGGCCAGAGCACTTATCGATGTAGAGAAAGGGGAGCTAATATTGAGAATCCATGATGAACGACTCAGCTTCAATGTTTTCAAACTCTCACAAGAAACAGATCAAGAGGACAAGGAACTAAGCACAGATGATAATGAAACACTGAAAGAGGAAACAAGCACTGAAGCACAGCCAGTTCATTCTGAGATCCCCTTAATTGACAAACAAGAAAAACAGCAATTGCCACAGCTCAAAGAAAAGTTGGAGGAACCTAAACCTCTAGAGGCAGGTAAAGACATCATCACAACTCCTTTAGAAAAAGAGGTCACCGAGGGCAAGACAACCTCAAAAGAAACAAAGAAGAAGGTACCAAGGAGGTGGAGGAACAAGAAGATCCCTACGAAAGACTTCTCTCCAGGGGATAGAGTTGTCTCAGCTTACTTCCCAGATATTCTCCCTAATCTCCCAACTGTACCATCTCAGTTACTTAAGGTCTGCACTATCAATAGAGTTCTTTCCCTGGAACATGCAGAAATCATTGATCCAACCAATGGATATAAGTCCACAGCAAGAGGGGAGGACTTTAAGCACTACCAACCACCGTGATGAGGGAAAACGTCAAGCTAATGATGCTAAAGAAGCGCTTCATGGGAGGCAACCCATGTTTTATATGTTTTTAGAAAATAGTGAAAAAAAAAAAGCAATGTTTATGAATTTCAACCCAAACTTGACAAACACTTGGTGAAATCTTTATCATGCAGTATATAGTGAAGAACAAGTTTGGTGTTCAAAGCAGAACTCTTGGAGCTTTGAAAAAAACTTTTCATCACAGTGCTCCAAACTAAGTTTGGTGTCACCCCAAGGTGCCATCAATCTGCCTATAAGGATACACAAGTAGTTGGCTAGTTGAAATTCATAAATATACAAACTATTTTTTTTCTCTTTATTATTCTAGCCATAGAGTTTGATTTTTTTCCTTATTTTAATTCTTATAGGAAAACGGAAAGGGTCGTTAAAGGAGAGTGATTGGACAGTTAAACAAAGAAGGTTCGGACACCACAAAAGGAAGGACTACACACTTGTTCCGAAATGGGAATGCATTGGAAAATGTTGCCATGCAACATTGGAAAAATGGGACCCCTAAAAGACCGAGCAATCTCATTCATAAAGTGATGATCCTTGTCTTTTATCCATGCATCACCCCAACCGTCCATCAAGTAACCACCCCATCAATCCACACCCTCCATTCTCTCACAACTTCTCTATATAAATGACCCTTGTTCCGTACCCACCTTCATTGTCATTACCCACTCTTCACCACTCTCTATTTCGGTACAAGACACTCCCTACCCCATTAAAAACCTTTTTCCCACCTCACTCTCTTCATTGCAATAAAACTCTAAACAACCAAAAATCTCCACAACTTTGCCACCTTCACATATTAACTATCATTCATGGCATCTTCGGGTTCTAAAAGAAGGAAGGTAAAGGAACCCATGGAAGAACACCCATATGATGAAAAGAGATTTAGAAGCTTGCATCATGCATTGCAATACGGGTGGATGGTTGATAAGGAAATCATTTATGAGCTGGAATTTCAAGTTAAAAAGACTTAGTGCCCCGAAATCACAGAGAAGATAGAAAGGAGAAGATGGGAGCTCCTCACTGACTTGGTCATTAAGGTGAATGCAAACCTCATAAGAGAATTTTATGCAAATGCTGTTCGATATGATAAGAAGGATGAGTCCTATACAAGATTTGTGAGAGGAAAGATGGTGGACTTTGGTCCCATGAGTGTCATGAGGGCATTGATGCTACGGTCTATACAGTTTGAAGAAGAAAGCTATCACTCAAGATTGGACAACCCCAATTATGACCAGATTCTGCAAGATATTTGTGTACCAGGAGCTGACTGGGAAAGGGGTGCGGGAAATAAACCAAAGTTCATGAAGAGAACAGATCTCACTCCTGAAGCCAAGGGGTGGTTTGAGCTAGTGAGAAGGTCTATTCTCCCAGCTGCAAACAACTCGGGAATGAATGTCAAGAGAGCCACAATGGTGCACTGTATACTGAAGGGAGGAGAAATCAAGGTCCATGAACTCATAGCTGAAGGCATTAGAAAGATGGCAGAGAAAAGCGACTCAAGAGGAACAATAGGTTACCCCAGCACTATTTACCGAATATGCAAGAAAGCTGGGGTGGTTTTTGAAGATGAGGACCTCGTGTGGATAAAGGAAGGCATCCCAATAACTGTACGAAGGATGAATGCTGCAGCATCCCCCCTGCCTCAACGGAAGCAAAGGAAGAGAACAGCCCCTCAAGTAGTGGAAGGACAAGTCTTAGAGGGGCAAGCACCACAGACCTTGGACATGCACCAATTGCAGGAAGCCATTAATGGCTTGTCCAGACAATATTTGGAAAGCCAAGGAGCACAGAAAGAGCTTCAATTACAGATGATGGGACAGCAAGAGGAAGCACTCTCAAGATGGATGACTCAGCAAGGTGAGTGGCAGAGGCAAATAATGGAACAGCAACTAAGTCAAGGACAACAATGGGGAGAAACATTCAACAGGATGGAACAAAGGCAAAATGAGCAACAAGAATCCATCCAGAGGCTAATCAACATCCAAGCACATCAAGGGGCACACATACATGAGATGCATCAAAGACAAATAGAACAGGCAGAACTATTGGACGAGCAAAGGGCATTCGCAGAAGGAGTTTACATGAGCGAGACAGGACATCACATAAACACTCAAGCCAGGCTTGGCTACTTAGTGGGACAGCTGCCAATATTGCATCCAAGAATAGCCAGGTATGAAGAAATGAAGGATGAATTAGCACGAGAGGAAAGACAAAGGGTAGAAGAGAGTCATGAGTCATTGAAGAAGGCACTTGAGGATTGGAAGCAAGCAAGATTGGAACGGATGCGAGGAAATGCAAGAGGAAACAAGGAGGACAAGCAAGGAAAAGAGCATGGACATCCACAACAGTAAAAGGTGGTGGAGTTCCTTCTTTATTCCACGTTTCTCTATGTTTTAAATAAGGAAGATCTTGTATGAAATAGAACTTGCTTCCATGTTATGTTTAAACCTTTTTCAATTCTGTCTTTTAAGTCTTTGGTATTGAAGAAGGTCTCTGTGTGCTAGTCTTTATGTCACTGCATCCTTACTTTACTTACTTGTATGCTTGTTCCTTTTGAATTAAATGAAGAGAGAATGTTTATGTTTCAAAAGACCAGAGTGGAGTTCATACTATGGAGTACATTCATGAGTTTGTGGTATGATCATAAGTTAGCTAAGTTGGTTCAACCATAAGGTGGGATGACAACTATCTGGCCTAAATACTTAGCTTTGAATATACTCATGAGACTAAGTATATGACAAGATCCTAATAAGAGAAAGAGAAAAGAATAATGAAAGTGGAAAAACAAAAGAAAAAGAGTAAGCAATAAGGCTAGGCACCAATGGTTTTGATCTTATATAAGATATGTGTCTGTGGTATTCCTGTGTGAGGGATCTACTTGGATGAATAAGCTCTTAGGGGTGCTTTATCACTTGGTAACTTGGGATAACTAACCCGAGATTATCAGCTGAAAGTCCATTATCAAGAGTAACCCTCACTACAGAGCACTTAGTAACCTAAAGAGGTGCTGGACACCAAGGTCTCAAGAAGGAAAATAAATGAACTATATGCCTGTGGTGTGTATGTATGGGGGAGAGACTTGAGGGAGTAAGTCCTTAGGGGTGCTTCAACACCTAGCACCTTGAACCAACTGGTTCGGGAGTGTTGGCTGAAAGCTTATCTTAAAAACTTTCCCCCTTACAGAGCACTTAGCCTAAGAACACCAATAAGCTCTGAAATGACAATAAAGGGATCAATGAATAAAAGTCTCATGGGATGTAAGCAAAGTGAGTGTTTTAGGACATGATAAAGGTCTGAAAGCCAGTAAAGGAATGAACCTAAGTTGCTATGCATGAAACCACCATAAAATCAGTGATATGACTTCCACAAAAATGACTCATTGCTCTTGGCATTCCATTCATCATTCTCTTGTTCCAGTACTTGCTTAGGGACAAGCAAGCTTTAAGTTTGGTGTTGTGATGCCAGGGCATCTTGGCCAGTTTCACTGACCTTTTCTTTACTGTTTTTAGGTTAGTTTCATGCATTCTCTTAGGAAATAAGCTAGTTTTGGGTAGATATTCACTTACACCTTGATTCAAGCATACATTGTGCATTTTACATTATTTCATGAAGATTTTGCATCAGTTTAGTGACAAATTGTATGCTGCATTACCCATGACTTGTACTAGAACTTTGATGCACTCTATTGCTTGATTTCAGGACCAAAGGAAGCAAGGAATGGGAGGTAACTTGCAAAGTTAATGAGAAAAGTGATTGTCAATAACGCTCTTGAAGCCATCATTGACCACGTTAAGAGTCACGTTAACTAAGTTAACGTGAACTCTAACGTGGAGAGGGGAAGTTGAGCCAACGTTAGTGACACTTAACATTGTCACTAACGTTGGCAAATCCTCACAAGTGGCCATGTTAGAGTCCACGTTAACTTAGTTAACGTGGCCTCTAACGTTAAAAGGGGGAAGAAACGCCAACGTTAGTGACATTCAACATTGTCACTAACGTTGGCCTAAGGAGAAACATACCACATTAACCCCCATGTTAACTTGGTTAACGTGGTAGCTAACGTAAGAAGCAAGAGTGGTCGACAACGTTAGTGACACCCAACATTGTCACTAACGTTGGAAGCAACCACACAACCCCCCAAGGAGCCACGTTAACTTCCACGTTAACTTAGTTAACGTGGAGGCTAACGTGTGAGAAAGAGGATGATGGCCAACGTTAGTGACACTCAACATTGTCACTAACGTTGGAAGGAGCCACACAAGCCACTAAGAGCCACGTTAACTCCCACGTTAACTTAGTTAACGTGGAAGCTAATGTTGATGAGTGAATGATGAGCCAACGTTAGTGACACCCAACATTGTCACTAACGTTGGGGATGGCTAAGCATGGCCACGTTAGAAGCCACGTTAACCTAGTTAACGTGGACTCTAACGTGAGACATAGGGGCACCTTGGAACGTTAGTGACAATGTTGAGTGTCACTAACGTTCTCGAAGGATGGCAAGCCCACGTTAAAGAGCCACGTTAACTAAGTTAACGTGGGCTCTAACGTGGGAACAAAGGGGGCTTTTCAAAGTTATTGGGAATGTTAAGTCTCAATAACGTGTGCGAAGGACTTAGAGGCAACGTTAGTGGCAACGTTTGTGCCACTAAGGTTGAAGTTAACGTGGCTTTTACTTAGGAACGTTAGTGACAAAGTTGATTGTCACTAATGTTCTCGAACTCATATTTTCACTGAACGTTAACACCCTAATGTCCTGAGCTAAAGTCTCTGCCTACTTCACACTTTCTCTCTGCAAATAAAGCCAAGCCCAAATGAAGAAGAGAACTGCTTCAAACTCAAGATCCAAAGGCCCAAGACTTGAAGAGCCAACTAGAAGCTGAGAAAAGTAGTATATATAGGAGTAGCTTTGAATTATTGAGGGGTTCAAAAAAGTTGAAAAAGAGAACTACTCTCTGTATTTTACCTTCTCTGCATTTTCTAGTTTTATGATGTATTCTCCATCTTTGTTTTCATTTTCTAGAGCTATGAACAACTAAACCCCTTTCATTGGGTTAGGGAGCTCTGTTGTAATTTGATGGATCAATACTAATTTTCATTATTCTTCTTCTATCTTTTCTCTTGATTTTACTTGAAAGCTTTCGATCTTCATCCAATTGGGTAGTTATCTTGGAAAAGAAGCTATTCAAACTTGGATCTCTTTTGAACCTTGAAAGATGAATGAAGAGATCAAGCTAGAAATGCTTTCTCATGCTGGACCAAATTGGGTTTGAATGGGTATGTGACTATAAACCTCTCAATACTTGATTTGGGAAATAAATGTGGTATAATCAGTGACCATACTTCATCTCTTCTCATGAGCAATTGACCAAGGAATTGGCTATTGATCAAGATTTTGAGAGATTGAATTTGTAATTCAATCAATTAAGATTGCCAAGGAGATCAATGAGTGCATTGATTGAGGAAGAGATGAAAATGAACTTGATCCGGAGGATTGCAATATCTCCTAAGCCCAATGAACTCCCCATCTCTGATCTTACCCATTCTCTTTAATTTCTGCCATTTACTTTTATGAGCAAATCCCCCATTCCCATTTACAATTCTGCAATTTACTTTCAGTCAATTACTTCGAGTCCTTTAATTTTAGCATTTACTTTTCTGTTATTTACATTCCCGCCATTTTATTTTCTGCAACTCTCAACCCAAATTCTGGATTTGCTCAACTAGAACATTCTTCTAATTAAAGTTGCTTGATCAATCAATCCCTGTGGGATTCGACCTCACTCTATTGTGAGTTTTTACTTGACAACAAATTCGGTACACTTGCCGAAGGAAATTTGTTGAGAGACAGTTTCCACCCGCATCATTTCCCGCATATAAAACAAATAACAGTCTATAGGTTTTCCCCGAGATCAATGATCATTCAGTTCCTGGGTACTTCCCAAATTTTACCAATTATCAATTCATGGATTTTCCCCGTAGTTAAACAACTAACAGTTCGTGGGGTTTTTCCCGTATTTTATCACTTTTCATTTTCCTTTCTAAAACTCAACAATCCATATATCAGTTCCCCATTCTCTTTTCCCTTTAAATCCTTAACATATTTTCTTAAACCTTTCTTAACTTTCTCAAGCATTCGTTCACAAAAATCTCAATCATCAATTCAGTTCATAATCTCTGCTTTAGCAACCTTGAGTCAAGCCAACTTTAAAACTATTTTTCAGTTTAGTCCTCTATCAAAAGACTCAAGAAAATCATTTATTTTAATTTCATTAAACACCTTTCAAAACATAGCCTCTCATTAGAAGTAATCAAATAAAACTTAAATAATCATTTTTCAAATCCAAATCTTCTAAAATAACTTCTCAAATAAAACCTCAAATTTTATAAAATTTCGCAAGCACCTCCCCTAAAACTCGGACTTAGCCACCCTTACGGGTTCCCTCTTTCTCAACAAGTCTCCCCCTTTCCTCAACAACTACCAAATAAGAGGTTCTCAAATCAGTCAGAAAATTCACAATTTATAATAGCCAACAGTTCGGTCATAACCCACAATTCCCACATAACCCATCAATTCAACTTTCACCTCATCAATTCGTAACAAACTTTCACTTATCATAGGATTCTTTCAAAATTAAACTCAATAAACTAGTATTCCAAGAAACTTGGTGTTGAGGTAATTTGGTCACAATAAAAACTTATACCATCTCTCTTATAATTCTGTTATTGTTTCCTAAGCAAATGCAGAAAAACAGCAGCAAGTAGTAAGTTTGATAAATTTCTTAAAAATCCAGTTTTCACCCAATGCCTTTCAAAATTCACGACCTCAAACAAGACTCTTTTAGCTTTTTATTGAATCAAATTCCAGATTAATACCATGTCATATGAAAAAGTTATGAAGTGAGAAACACAGCCAGGCCTTTTAGAATTCGGTTTCCAAAATCCAGTGAGTTATCCATACTCTTTTCAACATATCTACTTGGTTAAATAGGATATTGACATGAAATTTAAAATGAAGATTGTGGACACAAGAAGCTTGAAAATGCCGTTGGTTTCAGCTCAAATACTTACCAGAATTGAAAGCTAAGTGAGTTGGAAGTTGGTGCTTCTGCAGTAAAGAAACAGAATTTTCTGCAGAAACCATCAATCTTCAAAAATTCATTTCTCCCAAAATACTCATCAATAAATTCTGAATTTTTTATGAGATGCTCAAAACACAGTAGAGTTTCATGAAAAAATAGTTTCATTCAAGTATATGACCTGGGATGCTCCCAGAAATTGATTCTTTCTACTGTCATGTATGCAGAAATTCTGCCTTAAGCATTTTCAACAACCTTACTTACCAAAAACCACATTTGAACTTATAACCCTTCCAAAATCACACGTTTAACCTCTTTCCAGTTATTCAAAATTGTCTTCATTGCCAACACAGCCCACGAGCCCAAAATCAATAATTCAAACGATGTCAAGTACTTAAGCATCATCAAACCTTTTCTTTTCTACACTATGCCAAGCATAATTTTCCATATACACTCATCATCACTCAAACACACAATAACTCATCAATTCACACCAGCAAGCTCAGCAATAAAAGTAACACCATTTATTCTATCGCTTACAACATTCAGTACGCACAATCATCAAATCAATCACCAACTACAGTTATAATTCAACTCAATTCCATCCACATCAGAGAAAACAATATCAATTACAACTTCAAACACTCACAACAAAGCCCAAAGACATTCGCAGCCTTAACCTGAATTCAATAATCCAATTGAAGCACTAAAACATCAACAAACTTATTCCAAATTTCACAACCTCAAACCAAGCTTATTTCTATCAATTAGTCTCTCATAATAACAAAACTAATTACATTCACAGCAATGATCAAAACTCAATTCATCAGTTATCCATACCACAGCTTTTCAATAATTAACTCGGCATATTTCAATTTAATAAACTATACTAAATTAATCATTATTCACAACAGCATCTAAATTCAATCACAGCTCAGAATAATCACAACAACCAACTAATTCCACATGCATTTCAAGTCATTCATGTTAATTAAGAAATTCTTAACCTTTGTTAACCATTTATACTTATCCAATAACTTTGTAGGCATTCTAAATGAAAAACGTTAAATCCCCTACCTCAATGTCGCATTAACAATGCAATTAAACCAATCAGCAGCCTCGGTGACGTTTTTCCTATGAGTTCCCTTCCTCTGGCAACAACACAGCAGCTCGGGACCTATGTAGCATCATCAGAATCATCAAGAGCGGCTCCAATATTGGTTCCCGGCGACTCCAATGGCACTAGGAATCTCCAAATAGAGCCGGCAGCTGCCTCCAGTAACGGCGGCGGCAAGGTAATTTTACAATAAATTGGTAGAAACAAATTGGTAGGACAAGGAAGCAGAAACAGGGGGCAGAGCTTACCAAAATAGTAGTGGTTCTAATGGTGGTTTCCTGGGCAGCTCGAATGTTGGCTCCTGGTGGCAGAGAGCTCCGGCAACTCACAGAACCCAGTGGCAGAGGCAGAACAGGGGATAAAAATGAGCACTGACATGGATGAATTGCTTCAGACCTCAGCAAGCTCCAACGACCTTCTCGGGGATAGCTACGGCGGCGCGGTGGTTTGGCGACGGCAGCGACTTCCATCGACGGCAATAGCGGTGATGAGACGTGGCGTTGATGACAGAAGACTTCTTCCTCCTCTGTTCGCGAGTTCTATCTCTCTGACATTGCTATAAGTGGCGGCGGCTGGCTTTGTGACGAGGACGACGGCGGTGCAGTGAGGGCGACGGTGGCGACGCGACGGTAGCTACCAGACACGGCGCCTTCTCCCTCCCGATCTGGTTTGCGCTCGTCTCTCCCTTTCTCCCCTTTCTGCCCGATCTCTCTCTCTCTGATGGCACGGCTGGCAACGACGCCAGTGATGGGATCGACGGCGACCAGTTAGCGGCGACAGCAACCTTCCTGGCCGGCGGGCTCTCCTCTGTGTGTGTGTTTGATTGTGTGCCACTGAGAGTGAAGAAGAGGGTGGTTAGGGGGGGTGACGGCTGCTGCTATGTGTGTCTCATGCTTGGTGAGTCCGCTGGGGCGTTTGGGTTTGAGGAAAGGCTGCGGCTGTGGTGAGGGGGCCAGGGTTAGGGTTTTTGAGATTTGGGAATTAGGGTTTCTGATTCAATTTGGGAATTTGGGATTAGAAATTAGGATTTTATAAAAGAATATGGATAGATATGAATATATATTTTGATAAAATTGAAGGGTAGAGTAATTTTAAAATCAAATATAATTTATTAAAAATATTTAGGAACATTATTTTTCATCATATTGCTAAGTTCAATCAATTATTTCTAATTTACATTATAAAATGAACAAGTTAATTATATTTTGTAAAGTACAATTTAAATTCAAATATCAATTTTCTAGATTAAATCATACAAATCTCTATTATTTTCCTATCTCTGAAACTTTAATTTCAATTTATAAAATAATTAATTATAATAAAGTTGTACATAAATATTAATTAACTTAAACTTAAAGTATTTATAAAAATTAATCTAATAATTTCTAATAAAATAATTTCTAGGAGTTCAAATTAATAACATAATTCATTCAAAATAGAATTTATTTAAATTAAATTATACAATTCTTTCTTATTATTCAATTATTAAAATTATAATTTCAATTATACCAAATATCTAATAAAGATTATATAAAAATTCTAATTAATTTATACTCTAATTATCATGAAACTCTATTTAATTACCTTTAGCAAAATAATTTTCTTAAAATAAATCAGAAATAATTAATTATTTAATTTTCAAAAACTAGGGTTGTTACAAATTGTGCAGAAAGAGTAAACAAGAGATCTCAAGGTGAGATTGAGACATAATTTCCCCAATTCTCAACACCCAAGTGATGTGTATTTTCGGAAAACGAAAAACGAATTCCAAACACACAAAACTAACCGGCAAGTGCACCAGGTCGTATCAAGTAATAAAACTCACAGGAGTGAGGTCGATCCCACAGGGATTGAAGGATTGAGAAATTTTAGTTTAGCGGTTGATTTAGTCAAGCGAATCAAGAGTTGATTTGAGTGGTTTGTATTCGACAGAAGCTAAATTGCATGAAATTAAAAGGGAGAGGGATAGATTGCAGAAAATTAAAGAGCAAAGAAAGTAAATAAGCTGAATCTTAAAGAACAAGTAATGTAAATTGCAGAAACTTAGATTGCAAGAAATGTAAATTGCAGAATCTTAAAGTGCAAGAAATGTAAATGGCTTGAATTGTAAAGGGAATTGGGAAGTGGATTTGCAGAATTTAAACAAGAAAAAGTAAAATTGCAACAAGCAGGGAAGTAAAAGATGGATTTAATTGCAGTAGATCTCAAACAAAAAATGTAAATCGCTTGAAGAAGCGTTCAACAGAGAAATAAAAAGGGAATTTCAGATCTCAGGACCCAAGAGACTAGATAACCAAGTCTAGATCTCAATGCCTTCCTAGATCTAATCCAGAAATCAATTGCAAGAGAATTTAAAGATCAAGCAGTAGAAGAAGCAAAACCAAATTCAAATTCCAAAAGTTGCAGTAAAGTGAGACAGAGAGATCTCAAGGTGAGATTGAGACAGAATTTCCTCAATTCTTCAACCCAAGATCCAAGACAAATGTAATTGAAATTAAAAAGAAGAAAACTAAGAAGAAGAGAATTCAATTCTCCAACGTTGGCCTTGCCTAGTGTGCTTGTGGCGCCAACGTTAGCCTCCAAGTTAGGGGTCTAACGTTGGCGCAAACTTTTGCTCCTCTCCCTTGTAATTTCATGTGCCAACGTTAGCCTCCAAGTTAGGGGTCTAACGTTGGCGCAAACGTTAGGTAGCCAGGGAGGAGTTTCTCATGCCAACGTTAGCCTCCAAGTTAGGGGGCTAACGTTGGCGCAAACTTTTGGTGCCCAGGGGAGAAATTCATGTGCCAACGTTAGCCTCAAAGTTAGGGGGCTAACGTTGGCGCAAACTTTTGGAGCCCAGGGGAGAATTTTCAAGTTCCAACGTTAGACTCCAAGTTAGGGGGCTAACTTTTCAACCAAAAGTTTGTGCAAAAGTTTGATGCTAACTTTAGGTCCAGCTTTTTGCTTCCTGGTTCAATTTCACTTATTCCATTGTCCTCTCTTCACTCCTAGCCATTCCTTCTTGCTTCAACCTTTCTCCAAGCTTTCTTCACCTATCATTAATCAACCAAACACATCAAAGCTATGCTCAAAATCATGAGATATTCATTCTTTTATAATATGCAACAAATATAGCATAAAACCTCATGAAATGGCATGAATTCATATATGGTTGATTCAATCAAGGGAAACATGAAAATCTACTCAAATAGCTTGCTTGTAGCTCAAGAAAGTGCATAATTCTAATGAAAACAAAAGAAAAAGACTAGTTAAAATAGGCTAGGATGACTTGTCATCACAAGGTATATAAAAACTCCCAGGATCATCTTTCTTCTCTGGTAACTCTCTTTGGAGAATAGCACTACATTCTATTGTCATCTCAACAATTTGTCCTTCTTTTAGGGACTTTTTCTTTGTCAGCACTTCCTTAATAAATTTGGCATACACTGGCATCTGTTCAAGTGCTTCTAAGAAAGGAATATTGATGCTGAGGGTCTTGAATATGTCCAGGAACTTTGAGTATTGCTTATCCTCATTCTCTTTTTTGAACCTCTGAGGGTATGGAAGTTTGGGGATATGTGGCTTCACCCCTTCCTTCTTCTCTTGTAGTTGTGTTTCAAGGATGTCCTTATCTCTCTTTGAGCTTTTTGCATTCTTGATTTTCTGATCCTCTTCACTTCTCTCTTCTGTCTCTTCTTGTGGAACTTCTCTGTTGTGTTCTTCCTGATTGATGGCTTTCTTCTCACTTTTCACTATGATTGCTTTGCACTCCTTCCACTTTGTAGCTTTTCCTTTGTCCCTTGGGTGGTCTTGAGTGGCACTAGGGGATGCATCTGTAATTTGTTTAGCCATTTGTTCCATATGCCTCTCGAGATTTCTGATTGAAGCTTCTTGGTTTTTGCTTGTTGGGGCTTGATCTTTTCTTGCTGCTTCTTGATCTTTTCTTGCTGCTTCTTGATCTTGTCTTGCCATCTCTTGATTTTTCATGAGTTTCTCCATCATTGTCTCTTGGTGCTTCATCATCTTTTCCATCACTATCTCCAAGTTGGAGATCCTTTGAGTGTCTTGTGATGTTTGTGGCTGGTTGTGGGGTTTTGAAGGTTGATGGTAGGTGTTTTGGTTAGTGGTTTGGTTATTGGGTGGACAGTAGCTAGAATTTGGATGGTTGTTTTGGGGTTTTCTATATGGATTGGGGTTAGTGTTTTGCTGGTTATGGTTTTGGTTGTTTCTTGAGTTGTTTTGGTTTGAATTTTGTTGCCATGGTTGCTGGTTTTGAGTGTGGTTATCTCCCCATCTTATGTTTGGATGGTTCTTCCAGGATGGATTGTAGGTGTCACCATAGACTTCATTTTGGCCGCAGCTTTGGGTGTGCACATATTGAGGTTGTTCCTGCTGCTGATCTTCTTGGTTTTCTTCATTTTGCCCCCATTTGGTTGATGATTGGCTTGTGTTGATTGCTGCAACTTAGAGACTATCAATCCTCTTGGCCATTTGATCAAATTGTTGTTGAATTTGCTGCTGCATCATTTTGTTTTGAGCCAGAATTGAGTCCACTCCTTCCAACTCCATCACTCCTTTCCTTTGTGATGGCTGGCGTTGTCTCTGATGAGCAAAGAAATATTGATTGTTTGCCACCATATCAATGAGGTTTTGGGCCTCTTCAGCTGTCTTCATGAGTTGCATTGAGCCTCCTGCTGAATATTCAAGTGCCTCTTGAGCTTTCATTGTCAGTCCTTCATAGAAATTTTGGAGTTTATCCCATTCATTAAACATCTCAGGAGGGCACTTCCTGATTAGAGCTTTGTATCATTCTCATGCTTCATACAAGGGTTCAGCATCCATTTGTGTGAATGTTTGTACTTCAGTCTTCAATCTAATAACTCTTTGAGGTGGGTAAAAATTGGCAAGGAACTTGGTTACTAGATCATCCCAGTTGTTGATGCTGTCTCTTGGGAAGGATTCCAACCATTGAGTGGCTTTGTCTTTGAGGGAAAATGGAAATAGCAGCAATTTGTAACTGTCAGGATGCACACCATTGGTCTTCACTATGTTACATATCCTCAGGAAGGTGGATAGGTGCTGGTTTGGATCTTCCAAGGGGCCTCCTCCATAGGAACAGTTGTTCTGGACCAAGGTGATGAGTTGGGGCTTCAATTCAAAGCTATTTGCATCGACATTTGGGGTAAGGATGCTACTCCCACAATGCCTTAGATTAGCAAGTGTATATGAAGCCAAGACTCTCCTCTGGGGTTGACCATTGTTGTTGGCCATTCTCACTGGTGGATTTGTTGGATTTGATGAGTGTTCCTCCAATTCATGATATTCTTCATCTGATTCTTCCTCTCCAGCAACATTTTTTTCTCTTGCTTCTCTTCTTAGCCTTTGGAGGATTCTTTCGTCAGTTTCATGAAAGGTGGGGATCTCTCTTCTTGTATCTGACATACAAGCAAAACACAAGAAACACACAAAAACCAGTGACACTTCAATCTATTGCTAGAATGAAGTTTGAGTTAGCTTAAGCAAAAATTCAAATAGTTAGTGGGTTAGTCAAAAATTAAAGAAACAGAAAAGAAAAAGTGCTTGATCTATATCTCCACTTCACTTAATCATTGTCAATCTATTTCAATCCCCGGCAACGGCGCCAAAAACTTGATGTGTATTTTCGGAAAACGAAAAACGAATTCCAAACACACAAAACTAACCGGCAAGTGCACCGGGTCGAATCAAGTAATAAAACTCACGGGAGTAAGGTCGATCCCACAGGGATTGAAGGATTGAGCAATTTTAGTTTAGTGGTTGATTTAGTCAAGCGAATCAAGAGTTGATTTGAGTGGTTTGTATTCGACAGAAGCTAAATTGCATGAAATTAAAAGGGAGAGGGATAGATTGCAGAAAATTATAGAGCAAAGAAAGTAAATAAGCTGAATCTTAAAGAACAAGTAATGTAAATTGCAGAAACTTAGATTGCAAGAAATGTAAATTGCAGAATCTTAAAGTGCAAGAAATGTAAATGGCTTGAATTGTAAAGGGAATTGGGAAGTGGATTTGCAGAATTTAAACAAGAAAAAGTAAAATTGCAACAAGCAGGGAAGTAAAAGATGGATTTAATTGCAGTAGATCTCAAACAGAAAATGTAAATCGCTTGAAGAAGCGTTCAACAGAGAAATAAAAAGGGAATTTCAGATCTCAGGACCCAAGAGACTAGATAACCAAGTCTAGATCTCAATGCCTTCCTAGATCCAATCCAGAAATCAATTGCAAGAGAATTTAAAGATCAAGCAGTAGAAGAAGCAAAACCAAATTCAAATTCCAAAAGTTACAGTAAAGTGAGACAGAGAGATCTCAAGGTGAGATTGAGACAGAATTTCCTCAATTCTTCAACCCAAGATCCAAGACAAATGTAATTGAAATTAAAAACAAGAAAACTAAGAAGAAGAGAATTCAATTCTCCTCTCCGAAACTCAGAAACTCAAAATGATTCCAAAACCAAAAGCTCTCAGCAAAACTAAAACAGAAAGTTCTGAAAGGAAAGAAAAAAACTCCCCTGAAAACTTAAATCCTAAGCTATTTATACACTTTCTTCAAATGGTCTTCAAGCCTTGAATTGGGCCTTTGTTCTTGATGGAATTGGGTTGATAAAGGCCTTGGTTGATTGCTCTTGGAGTTGGAGAAAGATCCATTGTGAACCGGGTTGAAAAACATAAAAGCTTGAGTAAAAGTTTGAGTAAAAGTTTGAGGCAAACTTTTACTCAAACTTTTTACACCAGATGGCTTCACTTTGCTGCTACCAACATTTGAGCCAAAGTTTGAGGTCAAACTTTTGCTCAAACGTTGGCCCCCTTGTAAATGTGTGTGGCGCCAACGTTTGCCAAAAAGCTTGAGGCAAACGTTGGCGCAAGCTTTTCTCCTCCAGGGTGTGCAAGTGTGGCGCCAACGTTTGAGCAAAAGTTTGACCTCAAACGTTGGCGCAAGCTTTTTCCTCCAGGTATTGATTTTGTGATGCCAACGTTTGCCAAAAAGTTTGAGGCAAACGTTGGCTCAAGCTTTTCTCCCAAAAGTTTGAGCTAAAGTTTGAGGTCAAACTTTTGCTCAAGCTTTTTTTTTTTTCTGGAGTGTTTTCAACTCAATTGAAAGTTTGAGCTAAAGTTTGGGGCAAACTTTTGCTCAAGCTTTTTGTTCTCTCTTGCTCCTAGCCATTCCTTCTTTCTTCAACCTTCTTCAAAACTCTTTTCACCTATCATCAATCAACCAAACACATCAAAGCTTTGCTCAAAATCATGAGTTTGTTATTCTTTCATAATATATGACAATTATAGCATAAAATCTCATGAAATTGCATTAATTCATACATGGTTGATTGAATCAAAGGAAACATGGAAATCTACCCAATTGGCTTGCTTATGGCTTAAGAAAGTGCATAAAATCAATTGAAAACAAAAGAAAAAGGCTAGTGAAACTAGGCTAATATGACTTGTCATCACCAAGACTCAAACAAAGTGCGTAGAAAGGAAAGCAAAAACAACCAAGAGGAAGAGAATTCAATTCTCCTTCCCAGGAACTCTCAAATTCTAAAAGCAACAACTCAAAAATGTAAAGATGAGCTCTTTACTGTAAGTATGAAAAATTCTAAAAAGGGAAGCTCCCGAAAAACTTAAATTCTAATCTATTTATACACTCTCTTCTAATGATCTTCAAGCCTTGAATTGGGCCCTTGGTCTTGATGGAATTGGATTGATAATAGCCTCTGTTGATTGCTCTTGGTATTGGGAAGAAATTCACTTGTGAACCGGGCCATGAACCATTCACGTTTGAGTCAACGTTTGAGGCAAACGTTGACTCAAACGACTTCGTACTAAACATCATGCAGAACCCCATTTGCTGCCATCCACGTTTGGCTCAACGTTTGAGGTTAAACGTGAGCTCAAACGTGGCTCCTCCCATGCATTTCTTTTGGCCAACGTTTGGCCTAACGTTTAAGGTAAACGTTGGCGCAAACGTTGGCTTTTCCAAGGCATTAAACAGAGTGCTCTTCCATGCTAAAATGGCGCCAACGTTTGACCTCAAGTTTGAGGCAAACGTTGGCGCAAACGTTGCCAAGCTCCAGGGGTGCTTTTGCTTGTTCTTGTGGCGCCAACGTTTGACCTCAAGTTTGAGGCAAACGTTGGCGCAAACGTTGCTTCTCATGGGTGAAGAATCTTCAAGCCAACTTTTGACCTCAAGTTTGAGGCAAACGTTGGCGCAAACTTGGTGTGCCTCCAGGGTGAATATGTAATCTTCCTCACGTTTGAGTTTAAGTTTGCGGCAAACTTTAGCTCAAACGTGAGTCCTTTTTTTCTTTCCCCTTGCTATCCCTTTTTCTTCAACCTTCTTCCAAGCTTTATTCCACCTATCATCAATCAACAATTGCATCAAAGCTATGCTATAATCATGAGAGTTATTCTTTTTCTTGTCATCTAAGCAATTATGGCACAAAACTCATGAAAATGCATCAATTCATCCATGGTTGATTGAATCTAAGGAAACATGAAATTCCACCCAATTGACTTACTTGTGGCGCAAGAAAGTGCATAAAACCTATTGAAAATCAAAGAAAAAGATTAGTAAAACTAGGCTAGGATGACTTGTCATCAAATTACAAAGATTTGATTTTGAAAATTAAAGTTGATTACTTCACTAACAAGAAACTAAAAGATATGATCCTAAAATTTAAAGATTTGAACCTTTCTTAATAGGCAAGTAACAACTTGAGATTTTTGAATCAATCACATCAAATATTTTGTATTAATTTCAAAAAAATAAGAAAAAGATTTTGAAATCATTTTGAAATTTTCGAAAATATGAAAGAAAAAATGAAAAAGATTTTATTTTTGAAAAAGATTTGAAAAAGATAGAATTTTTAAATTGAAAATTTGACTTGATTTAAAAAAAACAACTAAATTTTAAAAAATTTTGAATAAGTCAACTCAAATATTCAAAATTTATGAGAAGAATAAGGGAAAGATATTTTTTTTATTTTTGAATGTTTAATTGGGAAAGAGAAAAATAATAAAAAGACTCAAAACATGAAAATTATAAATCAAAACACACAATGCATGCAAGAACATCTTAAATGTCTAGATGAACACAAAGAACACTTTGAAGATCAAGATGAACATCAAGAACTTATTTTTGAAAATTTTTAAGAAAATACACACATGCAAGACACCAAACTTAGAAATTTTCAAACTTTAGCCACTAAGGATTCAAAAATGCATATGAAAAACAAGAAAAGACACAAAACAAGAAAAATTAAAGATCAAACAAAGGAGATCATCAAGAACAACTTGAAGATCATGAAGAACACCATGCATGAGTTTTCAAAAATTTTAATGAAAATTAAAAAAAATGCAATTGACACCAAACTTACAAATTGGCATTAGACTTAAACAAGAAACACAAAATTATTTTTGGTTTTATGATTTTATAAATTTTTTTGGATTTTTCAAAAATTATTTGGAAAAAGAAAAATATGGATTTCAAAATTTTTAATAAGAATTCCAGGAATCATGCAATGTTAGTCTAAAACTCCGGTCCAGGAATTAGACATGGCTTACTAGCCAGCCAAGCTCTCAATGAAAGCTTCGGTCCAAATCACTAGACATGGCCAATGGCCAGCCAAGCTTTAGCAGATCATTACATACAACAGCTAAATTGCTGAGAAAGACAAAGAAGCTCTTCTAAGGATAGTTGAAACCTCGGTCCAAAAGATTAGACATGGCTTAACAGCCAGCCAGGATTCAACATATCTCATGAAACTCTAGAATTCATTCTTAAAAATTCTGAAGACCATAGAATAATTTATTTTTTGAAAAAAAATATTTTTTTTGAAAATTAAAATAAAAGCAAAAAGCTTAAAATTAAAATAAAATTACCTAATCTGAGCAACAAGATGAACTGTCAGTTGTCCAAATTCGAACAATCCCCGGCAACGGCGCCAAAAACCTGGTGCACGAAATTGTGATCTCAACGGCGCCAAAAACATGGTGCACACGATTATAATCTCAACTCCTTTTCACAACTCTGCACAACTAACCAGCAAGTGCACTGGGTTGTCCAAGTAATAAACCTTACGTGAGTAAGGGTCGATCCCACGGAGATTGTCGGCTTAAAGCAAGCTATGGTCATCTTGTAAATCTCAGTCAGGAAGATTCAAATGGTTATAGGATTTTGATAATTAAAATATAAATAAACATAAAATAAGATAGAGATACGTATGTAATTCATTGGTAAGAATTTCAAATAAGCGTATGGAGATGCTTTATTCCCTTTGAATCTCTGCTTTCCCACTGCCTCCATTCAATCCTTCATACTCCTTTCCATGGCAAGCTGTATGTTAGGGGATCACCGTTGTCAATGGCTACCGTCCGTCCTCTCAGTGAAAATGGTCCAAATGCGCTGTCACCCCACGGCTAATCATCTGTCGGTTCTCACTCATGCTGGAATAGGATCCGTTGATCCTTTTGCGTCTGTCACTACGCCCAGCACTCGTGAGTTTGAAGCTCGTCACAGTCATTTCATCCCAAATCCTACTCAGGATACCACAGACAAGGTTTAGATGTTCTAGATCTCAAGAATGCTGCCAATTGATTCTAGCTTATACCACAAAGACTCTAATCTGAACCAGGAGCCCAAGAGATAAACACTCAAGCTATTGCGGATAGAACGGAAGTGGTTGTCAGGCACGCGTTCATATTTGAGAATGATGATGAGTGTCATGGATCATCACATTCATCAGGTTGAAGTACGAGTGAATATCTTGGAATAAGAATAAGCTTGAATTGAATAGAAAAACAATAGTACTTTGCATTAATTCATGAGGAACAACAGAGCTCCACACCTTAATCTATGGGGTGTAGAAACTCCACCGTTGAAAAATACATAAGTGAAAGTGGTCAAGGCATGGCCAAATGGCCAGCCCCCTAAACGTGATCTCTGAACATAAAAGTATCCAAAAGATGTGAAATAAATCACTAAAAGTAGTTTTTATACTAAACTAGTAGCTAGAATTACATAAGATAAGTAAATGATGCAGAAATCCACATTCGGGCCCACTTGGTGTGTGCTTGGGCTGAGCATTGAGCTTTCATGTGTAGAGACTCTTCTTGGAGTTAAACGCCAAGTTGTAGCCTGTTTCTGGCGTTTAACTCTGATTTGCAACCTGTTTCTGGCGTTTAACTTCAGAATAGGGTAGGAGGTTGGCGTTTGAACGCCAGTTTGCGTCGTCAAAACTCGGGCAAAGTATGAACTATTATATATTGCTGGAAAGCCCTGGATGTCTACTTTCCAACGCAATTGAGGGCGCGCCAATTGGGATTCTGTAGCTCCAGAAAATCCACTTTGAGTGCAGGGAGGTCAGAATCCAACAGCATCTGCAGTCCTTCTTCAGCCTCTGAATCAGATTTTTGCTCAAGTCCCTCAATTTCAGCCAGAAAATACCTGAAATCACAAAAAAACACACAAACTCATAGTAAAGTCCAGAAATGTGATTTTTATTTAAAAACTAATAAAAATATACTAAAAACTAACTAAATCATACTAAAAACTACTTAAAAACAATGCCAAAAAGCGTACAAATTATCCGCTCATCAACTACTTGCTGGTTAAGTTGTACGAGTTCACAATTCGCGCACCAGAGTTCTAGGATTGTCTCTGGTTTTTGTGGGACCTTATACATTATGTACGAAGGCACCTTTACCATACTGAGAACCTCCGGTCTCATTCCACACATATGTTATATATGCAGGATGCAAGGCACCGCACTGAGCATTCTAGAGACTCTTGGAAGTGAAGAACTATCGTGGGACTTGGTGTTTGTATTTTGTTTAAATTTGTATATGTATATAGATTCTCCACCTTCTATATATTTTGTTTTGTCCCTCTTAGAGGCTAACTTGGAGAAACGGGTGTTTTGTCATATGTTTTGGGTTGCCCTTAGGGTTATATATATGTATATGTATACTCTGGTCGATCTTTACTTCACAGGCCGAGCCTAGAGCTTGTTATTTGTATCTTTGGAACTCTGATCTTATATATACATTACGTTTTCCACTCGATCTTATCTACCTTTCTACGTTTACTCGATCGTGAGTGATGCGCTTGATAAACCACAATTTTATGGTTTATCTTGTATTGAATTTGGTGGATTTTATCAACTTTTCCCATATTTATTCACTAATTTGTGCTTAATGATTGAAAACATGTTGTTTAGGCTTTAAAATTGCTAAAATTAACTCACTTTTCTCCCATTCGATGCCTTGATATGTTTGTTTGAGTGATTTAAGGCTTTGAAGGCAAGAATGGCTTGAAAGAAATGGAAGAAAAGCATGTAAAGTGGAGAATTCATGAAGAAATGAGGATTTGCAGAATTTAGGGCAACGCGTATACGTGGCCCATGCATAGGTGTGGAGAGGAAATTTGCCAGGCGATGCGTATACGTGACCCACACGTACGCGTGACAAGCAGTACGTGACCAACTTAATGAAGCACGCTGGGGGCGATTTCTGGGGCGCTGAAGCCCAATCTAACTCATTTCTAAAGATAGGAAACTTTGACTCTTGATCCTTGCCAAGAACCATATTAGTTATTAGTTTATTTTCTTGCAATTTATTTTCTTGCTTGTCAAACCCAAAACCCAAAAATATACAATTTCATAACCAATAATGTGCAAACTTTCCTGCAATTCCTTTGAGAGACGACTCGAGCTTTAAATACTCTTGGTTTTTATTGGGTTTGGATTAAGTGACAAACAAGTTAAACTTTGATTGAGGGTTGTTTGTCGGTTTGGATCTATACTATCAACGGAATTATTTTGTTAAAATTCGTAACCGACATTTATCCTACATCAAGTTTTTTGCGCCGTTTTCAGGGAATTACAATGGTGTTATATTATTGGCTATTGTGAATATGTTCATATTGTGAATAACATGCTTTTTGGTTATTTCTTGGTTTTGCTAGTAATTAAGAGTTTGCTTTTTCTTTGCTTTTTAACATTCTTGTTTTGATTTTCTCTTTTCCATATGAATTCTCATCCTTGTTGTAACAACCCCGATTTTCGAGTACGTGTGATCTTTTCTGAAAGTACGGATTTCTCCGGAAGATCATTAAGGGGAGAACCTATGCTATATCATCAAGCATCTCAATCCTCATTGTCATTATATTATCTTTAATTCAGGACCTTAGTGGAGATAAGCCCGACAACGCAATTGCGAAGAACCTAATTTTTGAACCGTATCAGTTATGAGTTTTTATTCTAGTTTTCGTAAATAGTCTTTGTTTGACAAACCGGACTTGATTCATGAGAGGAAAGAGATAATAGTATAATATTATCATTATATTAGTATTAGAAAATGCTTGAATGATATTATAAGGTTACCTGGTCTGTTTTAGTTAAAAACAGAAAATCGGTTTAACCAGGTTTATGGTTTACTGGTGCAGCTTAGCACCAGCACTCTCTGATGAATTTACCAATGCTAAGGCCTCATTATACATGTTCTATTATCATAATAAATATGTTACTAGTGTTATTTATGCTAGTAGCTCAAAAAATAATTTTTAGAGATGTTTTTACGAGTGTTCCGATACACCTAGTTTTAGTAGTTGTACACCAGAGATATTTTAATATTATTTTAATCCACCTCCAAGCCAACCAATCACAACTCACCTTACACCCCCAAGACCTCCAAGGCTGTCTCATTTCATCATTTTGGCCGAAAATAACAAGAGAGAAAAGAGAGAAACTTTCATGAACACTTAATCTTCAAAGCTTGATTTCTTCTGAACTAAAACTCAAATCAAAACTTCGATTTCACCAAAATGATCCTCTCTTCTTCCTCTACATAACCATATAACATATCAAGGCTGGAAATAAGTTGAGATGGCTGTCTCCCTCCCATTTCAATTCGGTTTTCAAGGAAAACCATGCAAAACATGTGTTTTCTTGATGTTTTTCCTTAGGAATCATGCTTAACTTGACTTGAGGGCCAAGAAACGTGAATTTACAGCAAGTCTAAGGTTAGAAATCACTTCCTAACATGCTGAGTGAGAGTTGGTTAGTTGAGGATTTTTGGATTTAAAGTTGTTCTTGATGTGATTTAGGAGGAAAAAGTGCTTAAGGACCACCTGAAAGTCTAACCGAATTAGGAGCAGCAAAACCAGGTAGGGTTTGACGAATTTAATCTTGATTGATTGTGTTTGAGTTGTGTGATTATGATATGGTTTGGCTGTGCTTGAAATTGATTGTTTGTATGAGTAATTCTTGTTGAAATTTTGGTGAAAATTTTATGAAATTCAAGCTATGAATGTGTGTTCTTGTGGCTGCTGGAAAACGAAACCCTAGAGCTTAAACTGATGTTCAATTTGTGTTAAAATCATGTGGAAAAGATAGGGTTTTAGTGGCTGGAAATTTATTTTGAATTTTGGTAAAAATCGGTTGCTGAAAAGACTGAAAAACGGGTAAAAACAGAGAAAGAATTTGAAGAATATACGAAGAACACGAAGAACACTTTGAGTGTGATGAAGAACATTGAAGAACACCTTTTTGATCCGTAAAAGGGCAAGGAAGTAAATATTTTGGTGTTTGGGGGGTTATTTTGTAATTTTTGAAAGTTAGGGTGGTAAAAGTAGAAATATTAAAAGTTACGGGTGGTAAAAAGTGAATTTTAAAGGTTAAAAGTAAAAGTAAGATAATTTTCGAAAATTTAATATTAAAATAATAAATAATAATAAAATATTAAATAATAATATTTAATTAAAAATAATATTTTAATAAAAATAATAAAATAATGCAAAAAGGCAGTTTTCTGTAAAAGCTTTAGAAAGATAACTTTAAGTGCAGAATCTCATAATTACCTTCATAAAATACTTAGGGAGTGGTAATAACATGTTAGTGAGGCAAAGATAAAAGAAAGATAAAAAGTTGAAGAAAAAAATAAAAGTCGAAGAAAAAGTCTGTAAAGTTTTAATAACAGAAAATCAGACAGAGATTAGTGAACGAACTAGGGCAACATAGTTAGTCATTGAATTGCAACTAGGGTTAGGTATTATATGAAAAGTTAGACTGTTTCAGTATAGACTTAATGAACCTATACTTGGGATAGACTAACTATTCATACCGAAATTTACATAAGCTTTAAATACATACGTTAAACAGAGAAATCATAGCAGAGTAGAGAAACACAAAGAACAGAGTAATCAGAAAAAAGTAAAGAGATACAGAGAAAAGAGTAACCAGAGTAGAATAAAGGGATATAGAGAAAAGTGTAATGTGATAAAGAGAAATGGTTTGAGTTAAGATGTTGTAAAAGTAAAAGCTGTAGAGTTTGTATAGCACGATTGAACAGAGAAAGAAAGAGGTACTGCATAAGAATGTGAAAGTGATGATGAATAATGAGAATGTTAATGAATAATGATAATGAGAATGATTATGTAAGAATCTGCAGCAGAGAGGCAGTCAGATAGATGGTGGTACGACCACTGAGAACGCTTTCCTAGGATTCCTTGCTATAATGCTTTGCTGTAAGACAGAGGTTGCTTACAGAGGTATCGAGATGAGTGTGCTCCTGTAAGACAGAGGTTGCTTACAGTGAGTGTGTTGTTGCTCCTGTAAGACAGAGGTTGCTTATAGTGAGTATGTTGTTGCTCCTGTAAGACAGAGGTTGCTTACAGTGAGTCTGTTGGGCGTATATCGGCTAATAAGTGCCGCCCTGCAAGACAAAGGTTGCTTGCAGTGGATACCCTGCAAGACAAAGGTTGCTTGCAGTGGATATTGCCAACAGGAAAGCCTTATCCAGACAGAGGTTACTAGGTAACGTCGGGAGCGGGTATGTAACCGACAGATGAGCTCATTACCTGCACTAGGGCTAGACATGCATCATATTTGGTTGCAAATTTACTCTGTTATGGTTGTTGTTTGAATATTTGCTTTCTTTGTTTGTATTCTATTCACTGTGTCTGTGTTTTATTTTCTTGTATTCTCTTGTTTTTGTTTTGCTTTCTATTTTCTCAGTTTTCTCTACTTTTCTGCTTCTTCTGTTCACTGCTTCTCGGTATTCTGCTATTTATCTGCTAAACAACACGGAATTAATGAACTTAACTAATAACCCCAGCCCTACTAAGAACTCCCCAGTTCTTACCCCTTCTCTCTCCCTTTCCCCTTCAGATGGAAGCATGGGTACCCTTCCGTAGTTCGTTGATGATGTTCCACCTGACTTGAGTCTTGAAGACCTAGAACGTACTTTCCCTCGCTTTAGTAGTTTAGAGGGACTAGGTGAGTATAAAGTCTAGGCTAGCCAGGGTGCCAGCTTAGGGACTTCTTGAACAGGTCAGGACCTGGGATGTTGTATGTGTATATGTATATAGTTATTATCTAGCTATATCTAGGGGTGTTCTAACTAAAATTCTATACTCTAATAAAGGCTGGATCACCGAATATTGTCAACTGCTTGTGATGTATTTATGTGTGGTTGTTTATAATTGTTTTATATATTATCAGTTGTGAATTGATTATGAATGATACTATTTGTTAATCCAAACATTTTTTAAAAAAAAAGTACCTCGTAAAATAACTACGCTTTTAACAACGAATAAGGCTCATATAATAAATAATAGATAATAATTAGGTAGACAAGTTGGTAGCACTCAGTTTCTAGTATGATCATGACGTACCAGAAATTGGGTCGTTACAATTTGGTATCAGAGCAGTTTATTCCCAATAGAGCCTGGGGAGTGGACTGACTATGCTTCATTGTATACTCTACTTGTGTGTCTCATGCTATTAGGGTATCTTTAAGATACATTTGGCATGAATGTCTATGATTGCTCATTTTGGGAATGTTCGTGCTTAACTTGAGACATTAAGATTGATCACCTTAATGTTGATTGTTTGGTGCGGATAAGACCTCAATGACTATGAATAGGCATGGTTTAATCGAGCTCCGAACGATGAATCGACGTGAGCCACAGCTATCTTTATAGTTGTTATGATCTTCATGGCCATGGTTGTGTGAGATTTGGATGCTGTAAGGAACGAACTAATATCTTCGTCAGGATGGCTTGAAGGAAATAGACTGCTTGAAGATGGATTCTGCATGTGGCTGAAATTTTGAGGGCAAAATTTTCTATTAGGAGGGTAGAATGTAACAACCCCGATTTTCGAGTACGTGTGATCTTTTCTGAAAGTACGGATTTCTCCGGAAGATCACTAAGGGGAGAACCTATGCTATATCATCAAGCATCTCAATCCTCATTGTCATTATATTATCTTTAATTCAGAACCTTAGTGGAGATAAGCCCGACAACGCAATTGCGAAGAACCTAATTTTTGAACCGTATCAGTTATGAGTTTTGATTCTAGTTTTCGTAAATAGTCTTTGTTTGACAAACCGGACTCGATTCATGAGAGGAAAGAGATAATAGTATAATATTATCATTATATTAGTATTAGAAAATGCTTGAATGATATTATAAGGTTACCTGGTCTGTTTTAGTTAAAAATAGAAAATCGGTTTAACCAGGTTTATGGTTTACTGGTGCAGCTTAGCACCAGCACTCTCTGATGAATTTAGCAATGCTAAGGCCTCATTATACATGTTCTATTATCATAATAAATATGTTACTAGTGTCATTTATGCTAGTAGCTCAGAAAATAATTTTTAGAGATGTTTTTACGAGTGTTCCGATACACCTAGTTTTAGTAGTTGTACACCAGAGATATTTTAATATTATTTTAATCCACCTCCAAGCCAACCAATCACAACTCACCTTACACCCCCAAGACCTCCAAGGCTGTCTCATTTCATCATTTTGGCCGAAAATAACAAGAGAGAAAAGAGAGAAAATTTCATGAACACTTAATCTTCAAAGCTTGATTTCTTCTGAACTAAAACTCAAATCAAAACTCCGATTTCACCAAAATGATCTTCTCTTCTTCCTCTACATAACCATATAACATATCAAGGCTGGAAATAAGGTGAGATGGCTGTCTCCCTCCCTTTTCAATTCGGTTTTCAAGGAAAACCATGCAAAACATGTGTTTTCTTGATGTTTTTCCTTAGGAATCATGCTTAACTTGACTTGAGGGCCAAGAAACGTGAATTTAAAGCAAGTCTAAGGTTAGAAATCACTTCCTAACATGCTAAGTGAGATTTGGTTAGTTGAGGGTTTTTGGATTTAAAGTTGTTCTTGATGTGATTTAGGAGGAAAAAGTGCCTAAGGACCACCTGAAAGTCTAACCGAATTAGGAGCAGCAAAACCAGGTAGGGTTTGACAAATTTAATCTTGATTGATTGTTTTTGAGTTGTTTGATTATGATATGGGTTGGCTGTGCTTGAAATTGATTGTTTGTATGAGTAATTCTTGTTGAAATTTTGGTGAAAATTTGATGAAATTTGATGAAATTCAAGCTATGAATGTGTGTTCTTGTGGCTGCTGGAAAACAAAACCCTAGAGCTTAAATTGAGGTTCAATTTGTGTTAAAATCATATAGAAAAGATGGGGTTTTAGTGGCTGGAAATTTATTTTGAATTTTGGTAAAAATCAGTTGCTGAAAAGACTAAAAAACGGGGAAAAATAGAGAAAGAATTTGAAGAATATACGAAGAACACGAAGAACACTTTGAGTATGATGAAGAACAATGAAAAACACCTTTTTGATCCATAAAAGGGCAAGGAAGTGAATATTTTGGTGTTTGGGGGGTTGTTTTGTAATTTCTGAAAGTTAGGGTGGTAAAAGTAGAAATATTAAAAGTTACGGGTGGTAAAAAGTGAATTTTAAAGGTTAAAAGTAAAAGTAAGATAATTTTCGAAAATTTAATATTAAAATAATAAATAATAATAAAATATTAAATAATAATATTTAATTAAAAATAATATTTTAATAAAAATAATAAAATAATGCGAAAAGGCAGTTTTCTGTAAAAGCTTTAGAAAGATAACTTTAAGTGCAGAATCTCATAATTACCTTCATAAAATACTTAGGGAGTGGTAATAACATGTTAGTGAGGCAAAGATAAAAGAAAGAAAAAGTTGAAGAAAAAAATAAAAGTCGAAGAAAAAGTCTGTAAAGTTTTAATAACAGAAAATCAGACAGAGATTAGTGAACAAACTAGGGCAACATAGTTAGTCATTGAATTGCGACTAGGGTTAGATATTATATGAAAAGTTAGACTGTTTCAGTATAGACTTAATGAACCTATACTTGGGACAGACTAACTATTCATACCGAAATTTACATAAGCTTTAAATACATACGTTAAACAGAGAAATCAGAGCAGAGTAGAGAAACACAAAGAACAGAGTAATCAGAAAAAAGTAAAGAGATACAGAGAAAAGAGTAACCAGAGTAGAATAAAGGGATATAGAGAAAAGTGTAATGTGATAAAGGGAAATAGTTTGAGTTAAGATGTTGTAAAAGTAAAAGCTGTAGAGTTTGTATAGCACGATTGAACAAAGAAAGAAAGAGGTAATGCATAAGAATGTGAAAGTGATGATGAATAATGAGAATGTTAATGAGTGATGATAATGAGAGTGATTATGTAAGAATCTGTAGCAGAGAGGTAGTCAGATAGATGGTGGTACGACCACTGAGAACGCTTTCCTGGGATACCTTGCTATAATGCTTTGCTGTAAGACAGAGGTTGCTTACAGTGAGTGTGTTGTTGCTCCTATAAGACAGAGGTTGCTTATAGTGAGTATGTTGTTGCTCCTGTAAGACAGAGGTTGCTTATAGTGAGTCTGTTGGGCGTATATCGGCTAATAAGTGCCGCCCTGCAAGACAAAGGTTGCTTGCAGTGGATATTGCCAACAGGAAAGCCTTATCCAGACAGAGGTTGCTGGGTAACGTCGGGAGCGGGTATGTAACCGACAGATGAGTTCATTACCTGCACTAGGGCTAGACATGCATCATATTTGGTTGCGCATTTACTCTATTATGGTTGTTGTTTGAATGTATGCTTTCTTTGTTTGTATTCTATTCACTGTGTCTATGTTTTATTTTCTTGTATTCTCTTGTTTTTGTTTTGCTTTCTATTTTCTCTGTTTTCTCTAGTTTTCTGTTTCTTCTGTTCACTACTTCTCAGTATTCTGCTATTTATCCGCTAAACAACACGGAATTAATGAACTTAACTAATAACCCCGGCCCTACTAAGAACTCCCCAGTTCTTACCCCTTCTCTCTCCCTTCCCCCTTCCGATGGAAGCATGGGTACCCTTCCGTAGTTCGTTGATGATGTTCCACCTGACTTGAGTTTTGAAGACCTAGAACGTACTTTCCCTCGCTTTAGTAGTTTAGAAGGACTAGGTGAGTATAGAGTCTAAGCTAGCTTGGGTGCCAGCTTAGGGACTTCTTGAACAGGTCAGGACCTGGGATGTTGTATATGTGATGACATGTCATCATGTCATGTTTTTCTATGCTTTTTCATACAAGAAATTTATGATTAGTGCTTAAATATTGCATTCTTTGGTGCTTAAATGGTATATTTCTTTGATCTTTTGATTTGATAAACTTTGTAGGAAATAAGAAGAAAAAGAAGCAAAAAGAGCACAAAATAAGCTAAAAAGAAGAAAAGAGGAATTTTGGGCACACTTTGAAGTTGGAGCACACTTTGGAGGCTTAGGCCACGCTTCTAAAAGCGTGACCCATGACCAAATCAAGGAAGAGAAGCGTGGCCCAAAGAAAGAAAAGCGTGGCTCAAAACAAAGAGCAAGAGAGGACAAAAAAGCTTGAGCTAAAGTTTGCCTCAAACTTTAGCTCAAACTTTTGGAGGAGCTTGACTACACCCTGGAGGGAGAAAAGCTTGCGCCAACGTTTGCCTCAAACTCTTTGGCAAACGTTGGCGCCACACCAACATACCCAGGGGAGAAAAAGCTTGCGCCAACGTTTGCCTCAAGCTTTTTGGCAAACGTTGGCGCCACAAGGCATACAAGGGGTATACTTCCAACAAGAATAACTTGAGCTACAGAGCTCCAAATGAGGTGATTCAAAAATCAATGGAAAGTAGGAATCAAGAGCTTTCCAGGCATATATGGCACTGCATGGTGGACACTAAAATTGAGGGAGAAAACTGCCCCGCAATGAGCATAAATGAACATGGTGGCAACTTGCAGTGAGGCCAACTGACCTCTGCACTTTTGACGGAGTATAACTCGAGCTGTAGAGCTCCAAATGATGCGCTTTCAATGGCATTGGAAAGTAGACATTTAGAGCTTTTCAACAATGTATAATAGTATGGGGTGGACAATATGTTTGAGCCTCCAGAACTGGCGTTTTCGACCACGTTGGAGGCAAACTTTACCTCAAACGCTGCACACCAAGGCCAGCGACCTTGTCCTCTTCAAATGAGCATAACTTGAGTTGTAGATGTTCAATTGAGGTGATTCTAATTGGGTTAGAAAGCTGACATTCATAGCTTTCTAACCATATATAATAGTCTATAGTGGTCATGAAATTTGCAACGTTGACAAGCAGACAAAGTAGTACCCCAACATGCATGCAAGAAGGCCCAACGTTTGGCTAAAAGTTTGACCTCAAACTTTAGCCCAAACGTTGGTAGCAGCAAATAAGGGCAGCTGGTATAAAAAGTTTGAGTAAAAGTTTGCCTCAAACTTTTACTCAAACTTTTACTCAAACTTTTATGATTCATGGCCCGGTTCACAATGGGTTTCTCTCCAACTCCAAGAGCAATCAACAGAGGCTTTTGTCAACCCAATTCCATCAAGAGCAAGGGCCCAATTGACACCACTCAAAGGCACAAGAGATAGTTAGAATAGAAATTTCATTTTAATTGTAATTTGTTTTGAATTTCATTTTCATTTTGTAAAAATGCCTATATAAGGCATCATCCTCATTTTAGAAAGTAAGCCCGAATAGAGAGAATAGGAGGCGAGCTCCACTAGGGAGCATTAGGAATATAGAACTCTCTCTCTTTAGTTTTTCTTTTTAAATCTTGGGTTGAGAATTGAAAAAATTCTGTTTCAATCTCATCTTGAGAATTCTCTCTGTTTTCTTCTTCTGCAATTTTAATTTCTCCTCTACTACAAGTTCCTTTGCTGCAAGTTTACAATTTAATTTACATTGAGCTTGATTTTGATCTTTGGTTCTCATTGCTTTCTGTTCTCACTGAATTCAATTTACATTCAAGCAATTTAATTCTTCTGCAAGTGCTCTGCATTTTACATTTCTGTTCATGATCTGATTTACTTTTCCTGCAAGTTTAATTTTCTCTAAGCTTTGATCTATTGCTCTCTTTAATTTCCAGCACCCACTGCCCTTTACATTTAATGCAATTTTACTTTTCTTGCAATTTAAGATTCTTGTAATTTACATTTCTTGCTCTTTAAGTTACTCACCAATTTACACTCTGCAACTTTAAATTCATTGTCATTTACTTTCTGTTGGATACAATTTCACCCAATCTCACTTAAATGATAGCTTGACTAAACTAATCATCCACTAAAGTTGCTTGATCCATCAATCCCTGTGGGATCGACCTCACTCACGTGAGTTTTTCTACTTGATGCGACCCGGTGCACTTACCGGTGAGTTTTGTGTCGGATCATTTTCCGCACATCAATATGTATATGTATATAGTTATTATCTAGCTATATCTAGGGGTGTTCTAACTAAAAGTCTATTCTTTAATAAAGGTTGGATCACCGAATATTGTCAACTGCTTGTGATGTATTTATGTGTGGTTGTTTATAATTGTTTTATATATTATCAGTTGTGAATTGATTATGAATGATACTGTTTGTTAATCCAAACGTTTTTTAAAAAAAAAGTACCTCGTAAAATAACTACTCTTTTAACAACGAATAAGGCTCATATAATAAATAATAGATAATAATTAGGTAGACAAGTTGGTAGCGCTCAGTTTCTAGTATGATCATGACGTACCAGAAATTAGGTCGTTACACTTGTAATTTTGGATATGGCTATGACTATGTTGTAGGTAATGGAAACTTTAATGATGGCTCACATTATAGGAGGGAAGAATTCTTGAGAAGGGAGCCACATCCATATGAGCAATCATCATGGCAACCTCCTCAACCAAGCTACTATGATTGCAAGGCCTCCAATAATGCATATCATTCCAATGGTTATGATAGTTCCTATCATGATTATGCCACTCAATCACCATCATTCCATGCACTATACTCTCAGCATAGTCCTCAAACACCATCATTCCAACCACCATACTCTCAATCCACATTCTATTTCCACCAATTACCTCCACACAATCCAAATTCCTATCCTCCCTATGCACACACTTATGACCATTATGAACAAGCACCCATTGAACCACCACCTCTCCAACATATTTACCCTTACAACCCTTTTTCTCCCTCCAACCAAGCTCCCATGGATGATACCCTTGGTATTATTCTTCAAGAGCAAAGAGTGCTTTAAATGATACTCCAAGAGCTTATGTCCTTCCTACCTCTACTATCTAATAACAACCAAAATCCCTCTCAACCTCGAAGCTCTAGTACACTTCCTTTTCAACCATTTGATGAACTCTCCTTTTTACCACAATCATCCATGGAAGAATACCCATATCCATCAATCCAAGAGCAACATGATCCCAATTATGTTAGCAAAGTGGAACAAGAGAAAAGGGATTGTCTCAAGGAATTAATGGATCGGATTCAGGCAACCATAATTCAAAAGAAGCAAGAGGAGGCTCAAAAGGTGGAGGAAGTAGAGACCCTTGAAGATGAAGGAATAGTTGAAGATATAGGGGAGGTTGAACAAGAGGCAAGTTCCATCATTGAAGACAACTCTACACCAAGTGACATTGGTGAACTTGTTGAAGCTTCTTCCATTGGATGTGAAATTGATGTTGAAGTGGACTTCACACAACCTCCAAAATTTGATTTGATTGATGATTAGGAAGAGTAGGAAGAAGTTGACAAACAAGTGAAAGTTGAGAGAAGTATCCAAGAGGTGGAACTCATCAAGGAGGAGCCAAAAAGAGTGAAGCTTACATGGTCAAAGCCATTGGATACCTTCCTTGCTAAGTCACCATCCAAATTACAAATTGAGTGGGTAATTGATGAGCGGATATTTTATACGCTTTTTGGCGTTGTTTTCATATAGTTTTTAGTATGTTTTGTTTAAGTTTTATTATATTTTCATAGGTTTTAATGTTAAATTCACATTTTTGGATTTCACTATGAGTTTGTGCGTTTTTGTGTAATTTCAGGTATTTTTTGGTTGAAATTGAGGAGCTCGAGAAAAAGTCTGATTCAGAGACAGAGAAAGCACTACAGATGCTATCCGGATCTGACCTCCTTGAACTCGAAAGAGCTTTTCTAGAGCTAAAGAAGTCAAAACGGAGCCTTCTCAACGTTTATGGAAAGCTAACATCCTAGGCTTTCCAGAAATATATAATAGTGCACATACTTTGCTTCAAAATAGAAGGCCCAAAACCGGCATTCAACGCCAGCCATCTACCCCAGTCCAGGCGTCCAGTGCCCACCAAGGGGAGACCAGCGTCCAAATGCCCAAAGAGGTGCCTCTAGCCAGCGTTCAACACCCTAGAGCCCTCCTAGCACGTGGATCTCAATCAATCTCAGCCCAAACATTCATCAAGTGAGACCCAGAAGTGGATTTTAGCACTAAAAGACTGTTTTACCCTTCTTATATAATTCTTATTTATTAGCCTAGTATTTATTTGAGAATTTTTACATTATTCAGACCCTTTTGACACTTTACACCTTTATGATTGTATTTTCTATCAGTATGAGTTTTTAAACCTCTTAGGTTAAAGGGAGGAGCCCTGCTGAGTTTTATGGATTAATAAAAGTATTACTGTTTCTCTTCAATCCATCTTTGATTCAATTCTAAGATGTATCTTCGTTCTTCAACATGATGAATGGGATGATCTGTGACAATCATCTTCGTTCTTCATTCTAAGACCGCATGCCTGAGAACCACCCGTGTCTTCTTGGATTCGTGTGAATACGTGACTGGAAAGCATTGAACTACCAGCTTGATTATACATCTCTTAGACGGCTAATCCACAACTTCGTTGGGGACTTCTCGAGACACCAGTAAAGCCGAGGTATCGGGAGATTAGGATCTCTGTGGTAGAGGCTAGAACCCAAAGGCGCAACATTCTCTGATCCAGAAGATTCGACCTTGTCTGTGGCATTTTGAGTAGGATCATTAAGGAGAATGAACTGTAGGAGCTTCACCTTCAATCAGAATGGATCCACACCAACCCTGGGGTTCAGATCTGGAGGAGCATCGGCGGGCTCTGAACTAGCGTCGATCACATACAGCCTGCCATAGAAGAAATCATTCACAATTGAAGAAGTCAGTAAGACCAGAGTTAATCCAGAAGGATAAAGCATCTCCAAGCCTTAACCATCTCCTTATCATTGCAAACATATCAACCTAGTTAAGATCTCTTTATTTTCTTCTTATGCATTTAAATAAATCCAACAACTCTTCTATCCGCCTGATTAAGATCTACAAGATAACAATAGCTTACTTCAAACCACAATACTCATGGGATCGACCCTGACTCGCTCAGGTATTACTTGGACGACCTAGTGCACTAGCTGGTTCAGTTGTACGAAGTGTGGGAATTCGTGCACCAAGTTTTTGGCGCTGTTACGGGGGATTGTTTGTGTTTGGACAACTGACGGATTATCTTGTTGCTTAGATTAGGTATTGTTTTTAATTTTGTTAGCTTCTTTTATTTTCTTCTTCCTTTTTTCGAAAAAAAGATTTCAAAAACCTTTTCTTTTCTTTGTTTAATCTTTGTTTTTGGTTTGAGTCTTTTGTTTTTGTTCTTGTTGAATTTTCGAATTCTTTGAGTCTTTTTTCTAAAAATTTTCAAAATTAGTGTCTATTTTTTGAGTCTTCTGTCTTTTCTTTATAATTTTCAAAAATTGTGTTCTTGTTTTCAAAATTTTTAAGTTTGGTGTCTTTTGCATGTTCTTATTTTCTTTGAATTCTTTGAGTTTTGTTCTTGGTGTTCTTCTTGATCTTCAAAGTGTTCTTCTTTTTCTTCTTGTTTTGATCTTAAAAGATTTAAGTTTGGTATCTTTTGGTGTTTTTCCTTTCAATTTTCAAAAATTTAGTGTTTTATATCTAAATATTTTAAGTTTGGTGTCTTTTTGTTGTTTTTTTCTTTCTTCATTAAATTCAAAAATAAAAAATATCTTTTCTATCTTTATTTTAATTAAAAATTTAGATTTTAATTTCAAATTATTATCTTATCTTATCTTAATTTTAAATTTTAAAATCTAATTTTTTTTAAAAATCACATCTTTTTTAAATCTTCATCTTATCTTGTTTCAAATTCAAAATTCAAAATTCTTATCTTATCTTGTTTCAAATTCAAAATTCAAATTTCAAAATTCAAAATTCAAAATTCAAAATTCAAATTTCAAAATCAAAACTTTTTCAAATTTAAAATTTAAAATTTCAAATCTTATCTTCTTCAAATTCTTTTCAAATCTTTTATTTTAAAGTTTGATTCTTTCTTATCTTATCTTTCATTTAAATTTTAAATTTCAAATATTTTTAAATTAGAAACTAACTTTTTCATTTTGATTTCAAATCTTTTTAATTTAAAACTTATCTTTTCCTAACTTGTTTATCTTATCTCTCTTACCTAGCTTATCTTATCTTTTCTAAATTTCAAATTTTAAAATCAAATCTTTTTCAAATACTTTTAGTTTCTTATCTTATCTTTTCTAATTTCAAAGTTTAAATTCAAAATTTTTCTAATCTTCTATCTTCTCTTATTTTAAAATCTTTCCTAATTAGTTACTTGTTTCCTCTTTCTTCTTTTTCAAAACTTCCTAACTACTTCTTATCTCTTCTAATTTTTGAAATTTCTTCTTCTATTCCTCCCTCTCTTATTTTTTCAAATTTATTAATTCTTAATTAATTAACCCTTATTTTTTAATTTAATCAACAAATAAAAAAATAAAAATATTTTAATTACAAATTACATCTTTATCCTTTATTCTTTCTCTTCTTCTACCTTTCTTCATCATGAACCCAAATGGGAATGAAGAGTTTAGAAGAACTCTGGGGTCTTATACAAATTCCACTGCTGACTGCTATGGAAGAAGTATTAGCTTACCCCCCCATCAGAGCAAGTAGCTTTGAACTAAACCCTCAACTCATCACTCTAGTGCAGCAAAATTGCTAGTACTCTGGACTTCCGTAGGAAGAACCTACTGAGTTTCTGGCAGATCTCTTACAGATTGCTAAAACAGTACACAGTGAGGGAGTAGACCAAGATGTCTATAGACTACTACTTTTTCCTTTTGCTATAAAGAACCAAGCAAAGAGGAGGTTGGATAACCTGCCTAAAGCTAGCTTAAAAACTTGGAAACAGCTAGTAGACAAGTTTTTAAATCAATACTTCCCTCCAAGGAAGATGACCTAGCTGAGAGTCGACATCCAAGGTTTCAAACAAGGAGACAGTGAATCTCTTTATGATGCCTGTGAGAGGTATAGAAGGATGCTAAGAAAATGTCCCACTGAAATGTTTTCAGAATAGATACAATTAGACATCTTCTACTATGGACTTTAAGACATGGCTAAAATGTCTCTGGACCACTCTGCTGGTGGTTCCAAACATATGAGAAAGACCATTGAAGAGGCTCATGAGCTTATTGAGACAGTTGCTATAAATCAGCATCTGTACTCAGCTGCTGAGACTTCTATGAAAGGAGAGGTTAAGGCAATATCTACTGAACCTAACCCTCCAGAGTAAGATGGTCCATTGACTCAGCAACTGCACACCCTTGCCCAGCAACTACTGGAACTGTAAGAGGCTTTGTGAGAAATTCAGGCTTCTAACAGGAATGTAGATGCCTAGCTGAGTCAAACAAGGTAGTAGTTATCTAAGCAGATAACAGAGGAATGCCAAGCTATTCAACTGAGAAGTGGGAACTTGATAGCACGGAAACTTGTCTCGCAACAATTTTCCTTCGGCAAGTATACCGAATTGTTGTCAAGTAAAAACTCACAATAGAGTGAGTTCGAATCCCACAGGGATTGATTGGTCAAGCAACTTTAATTAGAGGAATGTTCTAGTTGAGCGAAGCAGAATTTGATTTGAGATTTGCAGAAAATTAAATGGCGGGAAAGTAAATAGCAGAAAATGTAAATTGCTGGAAATAAAGAGCTGAATGTAAATGGCGGAAAGTAAATTGCAGAATCTTAAATGGGAATGGGGAAGATGCTCATAAAAGTAAATTGCAGAAATTAAAGAGAATGAGTAAGATCAGAAATGGGGAATTCATTGGGCTTAGGAGATGTTGCATTCTCCGGATCAAGTTCATTTTCATCTCTTCCTCAATCAATGCGTTCATTGATCTCCTTGGCAATCTTAAGTGATCGAATTACAATTCCTTGTAATTCAATCTCTCAAATCTTGATCAATAGCCAATTCTTTGGTCAATTGCTCATGAGAAGAGATGAAGTATGGTCACTGATTATATCACATGCATTCCCAAATCAAGTGTTGGTAGAATTATAGTCACCATATCCATCCAACCCCAATTTGGTCCAACATAAGAAAGTATTTCTAGCATGATCTCTTCATTCCTCTTCCAAGGTTCAGAAGGGATCCAAGTATCAATAGCTTCTGTTCCAAGATAACTACCCAATTGGATGAAGATTGAAAGCTTTCTAGTAAAATCAAGAGAAAAGATAGAAGAAGAATAATGAAAACTAATATTGATCCATCAAATTACAACAGAGCTCCCTAACCCAATGAAAGTGGTTTAGTTGTTCATAGCTCTGGAAATCGAAAACAAAGATGGAAAATACATTATGAAAAGTAAACTAGAAGTGTAGAGAAAGTAAAATATTACAGAGAATAGTTCTCAAAATTTCTCACTCTCCAAAGCTACTTTCTAATTCAAAATTACCCCTATATATATTACTCTTCTGATCTTCTAGTTGATTCTTCAAGTCTTTGATATAGGCCTTTGGATCTTGAGTTTGAAGCAGTTATCTTCCGCAGTGGGCTTAGCTTTACTTGCAGAGAGAAAGTGTGAAGTAGGCAGGGTCTTTAGCTCAGGACGTTAGTGGCGTTAACGTTAAGTGAGAGTGTTGGTTCGAGAACGTTAGTGACAATCACCTTTTTCACTAACGTTCCTCACCCAGGGATGATCCACGTTAACTTCAATGTTAGTGGCATCAACGTGACCACTAACGTTGCCTCTTGATCCTTCGCACACGTTATTGGGACTCACCTTTTCCAATAACGTTGAGAGTCCTCCCTCCCCCTACGTTAGAGTTCACGTTAACTTAGTTAACGTGGCTCTTAACGTAGGCTTGCCAATCCTTCGAGAATGTTAGTGACACTTACTTTTGTCACTAACATTCCAAGATGCCCCTTCTTGCCACGTTAGAGTCCACGTTAACTAGGTTAACGTGGCTTTTAACGTGGTGTTGATAGCCATCTCTGACGTTAGTGACAAAGGTGAGTGTCACTAACGTTGGCTCATCATCTCCTTTATCCACGTTAGCTTCCACGTTAACTAAGTTAACGTCGGAGCTAGCGTTGCTCATAGTGGCTTGTGGTAGTACATCCCAACGTTAGTGACAAAGGTAAGTGTCACTAACGTTGGCGATCACTTGCTTTCTCCACGTTAGCTTCCACGTTAACTAAGTTAACGTGGCAACTAACGTGGCTTATTGTGGCTTGGCCAACGTTAGTGGCAAAGGTGAGTGTCACTAACGCTGGCTTCTCTTTTGCTTCCCAACGTTAGAGTCCACGTTAACTGAGTTAATGTGGCTCTTAACGTGGCCACTTATGAGCTTGGTCCAACGTTAGTGACAAAGGTGAGTGTCACTAACGTTGGCCTTATTTCTTTCTTCCACATTAGAGTTCATGTTAACTTAGTTAACGTGACTCTTAACGTGGCTTTTATGGCTTTCGAGGACGTTATTGGCGATTATTTTTCTCATTAACGTTGCAAGCTAGCTCCCATTCCACGTTAGTGGTCACGTTAGTTAGACTAACATGACTGCTAACGTGGTTCTTCTTTGCTTCCTTTGTCCTGAAATCAAACAATAAAGTGCATCAAAGTTCTAATCCAAGTCATGAGACATGTATCATCCAATTTGTCATATAATTCATGCAAAATTCTCATGAAATCACATAAAGTACACCATGTTTGATTGAATCAAGATGTAAGTGAAATTTTACCCAAAACTTGCTTATTTCCTAAGAAAATGCATGAAACTACCCTAAAACAGTAAAGAAAAGGTCAGTGAAACTGGCCAAAATGCCCTGGCATCACAACACCAAACTTAAAGCTTGCTTGTCCCTAAGCAAGTACTGGAACAAGAGAATGATGAATGAAATGCCAAGAGAAATGAGTCATTATTGTGGATGTTATGTCCTTGGTATTATGGTGGTTTCATGCATAGCAATTAGGTTCATTCCTTCACTGGCTTTCAGACCTTTATCATGTCCTGGAATGCTCACTTGACTGCACCCTATGAGACTCTTATTCTCTGATCCTTTTTGTCATTTCAGGGCTTATTTGAGTTCTTAGACTAGATGCTCTGTAAGGGGGCGACTCTTTAAGATAAGCTTTCAGCCAGCACTCCCGAACCAGTTGGTTCAAGGTGCTAGGTGTTAAGACACCCTTAAGGACTTACTCCCTCAAGTCTCTTTCCCTCATACATACACACCACAAGCACATGGTTTGTTTATTTTTTTTCTTGAGACCTTGGTGTCCAGCACCTCTTTGGGTTACTAAGTGTTCTGTAGCAAGGGTTACTCTTGATAGTGGACTTTCAGCTGATAATCCCGAGTTAGTTAATCCCAAGTTTCCAAGTAATAAGGCACCCCTAAGAGCTTATTCATCCAAGTAAATCCCTTACACAGGAACACCACAGACACTTGCCTCAAGATTCAACCCTTGGTGCCTAGCCTTATTTCTTACTCTTTTTCTTTTTTTCCTTCTTTCATATTGGGATCTTATTATTTAGTTAATCTCATGGGGTGTGCCTCAAGCATATGATTCCGGACAGATAGTTGTCTTCCCACCTTGTTGGTGAACCAACTTAGCTAATCTATGACCACACCACAAAATTAGGAACTTACTCCACAATATGAACTCCACTCTGGTCTTTGATAACACACATTCTCTTTTTATTTGATTAAAAAGGAGGCAAGCAACACAATAAGCAAGATGGAATTGAAAACAGGCAATTTGACGAGCAATCACAGACCTAAGCAATGAGAATACTAAAAACAGAATTGAAAATCCTAAACTACTATGGTAGCATGTTCTATTTCATACATGATTTTCCTTATTTAAAACTTGAAAAAGATGGGACAATGAGGGAACTCCACCACCTTTTATTCATGGGGTTGCCCATGCTCTTCCTCTTGCTTGTCTTTTTGGTGTTTTTCTTGAGTGCTTGTACTCCCACTTTCCTTGCCTTTTCCAATCAACTTCTTCCAAAAACCAGCATCTTCCATCTTCTTTTTTAGTGTTTCCTTCTGCTGTTTCACCTTCCTTTCTTCTTGTTCTACAAAATCTTTTTGGACCTCATCATATGTAGGGATGGCATAGTGTAGATTATGCATATGACTAGACATGTAGTTCAACTTGGCTTGAGTGTTTATGTTGAACTCCTCCCTATGTAGTTGCCGTCCTTCATTAAGTACACTGAACTCGTTGAATGCTTTCATCTGAGCTAGCTGCCACTGGTTGAGTTCTTGCAAGCACTTATCTTGACGCTCTTGCCTTTCATTCACTTGGTTGATGGCTTGAGTGAGCTGGGAGTAGTGTTCCTGTTGCTGCTCCATTTGTTGTTTCTGCCACTCTCCTTGTTGACTCATCCAGTTGGCAAGTAGTTCTTCCTGACGATCCATCTGTTGGGATTGAAGGTGTAGTAGTTGCTCTTGTCCTTCCATTTGTCTTCTCTCCAAATCTTCAATGGCTTCTTGAAGGTGGCTCATATTAAAATTGTTTGGGTCATAGTATTCTTCTTGTTGGTGTTCTTCCTGATGAGATTCTTCTCGGTGGGCTCCTTCTTTTGGTTTTCGCTTTCCTATTTGAGGTCTTCTTTGTTGTTGGGCGGGCGTAGTACAGATCAGACGCTGAAGTGTGACTAGCCTCCCAGGGTTCACCCAGTCTGGATTGCTATCCTCGAAGACTACATTGGCCTTCGTACACAATCTGAGAATGGTGCTGGGTACCAAAGCCTGGCACCCGAGTCAACCTTCTCAGCTGACTCTTGAATCCCCTCAGCTATGAGTTCATGCACATTGATTTCTCCACCCTGTACTAGGCAATGTACCATAGTCGCTCGATTAATATTGACCTCTGAATTATTTGCAGCTGGGAGGATAGACCTCCTCACGAGTTCAAACCATCCCTTGGCTTCCGGGCTAAGATCTCCCCTCTTGATGAACCGGGGTCTCTTATCCGCATACCTTTCCCAGTCAGCTCCTATGACACATATGTCAATCACTATTTATTCGAGTTCATCATTGTCAGGGCTCTTACTTATCCTTGCATGATAACTAAGCTCATCAAAATGTGGTGATTTCAGCTGAAGAGTTCTTGTTATAGCATTTGGGCTGAAGTCCACCTCTCTTCCTCTTACGTAACTTTTGAAGGTTGGGGCCTTGGTTTTGTCTTCTCTAACCACATTTGCATAGAACTCTTTGATGAGGTTTGCATTGATCTTCCCCTCTGGGTTCGTGAGCCTTTGCCACCCTCTTTGTTCAATTTTCTCTCGAATCTGTGGGCATTCATCCTCGTTGATTTTGAATGTTAACTCAGGCAGTATCTTTTTGAGCTTTATCCGCTCAAATTCCTGTTCATGGAACGCAGTTTTGAATCTCCTTTCATCGAAAGGGACGCTCTCAACCGGTTCTTTCCTCTTTTGCCTCTTGGAGCTTAATGATGCCATAAGTAGGAGTTGGTGTGTGAAGGTGGTGGAAGGTATGGATAGGCGAGGGAATTCGGTTGGGTTAAGATTTGGTGCAATGAAGGGGAAGAATGTTTGGTTTCGAGACTGAGAAGTGTGGGGAGTGAAATTGGAATGTTAAGGGTGTACTTAGTGCGAACCACTTATATAGGAAAATGGTGTGTGGATGAAAGGTTTGGATTGATGGAGTGGTTGTGTGATGAACGGATGGGTTTTAGCATAGGATGAGCACAAGGATCCTCATCTTTATGAAGGAGATTGGTTCGGTCTCCAAGGGTCTCATTCTTTTAATTTTTGCATGGCAACATTTTCCAATGCATTCCTCCTTGAGACACGTGTGAAATACTCTCCTTTTGTGGTAGCCGAATCTTCCTTTCTATTGTCCATCAATTTTCCTACAAAACAAAAAAAAGTGTAATTATTAATTGTGTGGATAGTGGCGGCAAAATAAAAATGGGAACAACTACCACTTTTTTTTTTAGTTTTTGTTTGTAACTAACTAAGTAGTACTTATGAATGCTAACCAACTGATTAACTGAATATCCATGTATGCAACATTGGCAACACCAAACTTAGTTTGGTGCCATGTGGTGTAAAAGATTTGTTCAAGGCTCCTAAGAGTGACATGATGTGGGTTACATTCATGTTCTGTTAGTGTGCCTTGAACACCAAACTTGTTCCTCACTATATGTTACACACAATGATTCATTCAGGTGCATATCAAGTTGATTTGAATTTCATGAACCTTGATTTAGTAACTATTTTTAAAAGCATGTAAAACATGGGTTGCCTCCCATGAAGCGCTTCTTTAGCGTCACTAGCTTGACGTTCTGCCTTTATCAGGGTGGTTGGTAGTGCTTCAAGTCCTCCCCCTTTGCAGTAAATCTATCTCCATTGGCTTCATCAAGGATCTCCACGTGTTCCAAGGAGAGGACTCTGTTGATGGTAAAAACTTTAGGTAGCTGAGATGGGATAGTGGGGAGATGAGGTGGAATATCTGGGAAGTAGGCTGAGATCACTTAATCCCCTGGAGAAAAATCCTCTGTAGGGATCTTCTTGTTCCTCCACCTCCTTGGTGCCTTCTTCTTTGTCCCTTTTGATGTTGCCTTGCTCTTTGTGACCTCCTCTTCTAAGGAAATTTTTTTGCTGGTCTCATATAGCTCTGGTGTTTTAGGTTCCTCCTGATTTTCTTTGAGCTGTGACAACTGCTGATTGCCTTGTTCCTCAACTAAGGAGATTTCCAGATGTGCTGGTTGTGCTTCAGTGCTTGCTTCTTCCTTCAGTATCTCACTGTGATCTTTGCTTGGTTCTTTGTTCTCTTGATCTGTTTCTTGTGAAAGGTTGAAAACATTGAAGGTGAGTTGTTCGTCATGGATCCTCAAAATTAGCTCCCCTCGCTCCACATCTATAAGTTCTTGAGCTGTAGCTAGGAATGGTCTTCCCAATATGATTGGGTGGAGGTGACTCTCTTCCATGTCCAAGATGACAAAGTCTGTGGGCAGGAAGTATTTTCCAACCTTCACCAGCACATTTTCAACTACTTCCACTGCTTGTTTTTGAGTTTTGTCAGCCAACCTGCTGACTACATCTGTGGGCATTATCTCATTGATCTGCAGCCTCTTCATAAGGGATAAAGGCATTAAGTTGATGCTTGCTCCCAGATCACAGAGTCCTTTATCAAACATTATTTCTCCTATGGCACAGGGGATGTAAAAACTCCCTGGGTCCTTCCTTTTTTTAGGAAACTCTGGTTGAATGAGAGCACTGCACTCCTTATTCATCACTATGGTTTGTCCTCCCTTGAGTGAGCTTTTCCTGGTCAGCAGCTCCTTCATATACTTGATGTATGAGGGCATTTGTTGGAGGGCCTTGATGAATGGTATGTTTACATGGAGAGATGCAAATATGTCAAGGAACCTTGAGTATATTCTCTTCTCCACACAGCCATTTAGTAATTGGGAAAAGGGTGCATAGAGTCTCAACAGCTCTTTCTGTGTCAGCTCTTTCTGTGTAATTGTGGTTTCTTGATGATTCTCCCCCTGCTTTCCTGCTGAAGTGACACGGAGAAAAACCCCAAAGGAGAAGCAAAGAAAGTAAGATGGGAAGATTGCAAAATGGTCACTACGAGTGATCAAGAGACTGAAGACAAGCAAGGCAAACTTTGCAAACAACCTGAAGACAACTCAACAAAGGAGGAGGATAGAAATCACCAAGGACCAGAAATTTCACAACAAGAGTTGCTGAAGCTCTATGCTCCCTTCCCTCAACTGCTCAATGGTGCTGTGGGAAAGAGAATATACTCAAGGTTCCTAGACTTGTTTGCATCTCTGCATGTAAACATACCATTCATCAAGGCAATTCAACAAATGCCTGCATTCATCAAGTATATGAAGGAACTTCTTCCCAGGAAAAGCTCACTCAAAGGAGGCCAGACTATAGTGATGAACAAGGAATGTAGTGCCCTTATTCAACCTGAGCTGCCTACGAAAAAAAGAGACCCAGGGAGTTTTCATATCCCTTGTGCCATAGGTGAAACTATGTTCGATAGAGCACTATGTGATTTAGGGGCCAGCATCAACTTATTGCCTTTATCCCTGGTGAAGAGGCTGCAGATTAATGAGATAATGCCCACAGATGTAATCATCAGACTGGCTGACAAAATTCAAAAGCAAGCAATAGGAGTGGTGGAAAATGTGTTGCTAAAGGTTGGGAAGTACTTTCTCCCAACAGACTTTGTCATTCTGGACATGGAAGAGAGTCACACTCACCCAATCATATTGGGAAGACCATTCCTAGCTACGGCCAGAGAACTTATCGATGTAGAGAAAGGGGAGCTAATATTGAGAATCCATGATGAACGACTCAGCTTCAATGTCTTCAAACTCTCACAAGAAACAGATCAAGAGGACAAGGAACTAAGCACAAACGATAAGGAGACACTGAAGGAGGAGACAAGCACTGAAGCACAGCCAGTTCATTCTGAAACCCCCTCAATTGATAAACAAGGAAAACAGCAATTGCCACAGCTCAAAGAAAAGTAGGAGGAACCCAAACCTCTAGAGGCAGGTGAAGACAGCATCACAACTCCTTGGAGAAAAGAGGTCACCAAGGGGAAGGCAACCTCAAAAGAAACAAAGAAGAAGGTACCAAGGAGATGGAGGAACAAGAAGATCCCTACGAAAGATTTCTCTCCACGGGATAGAGTTGTATCAGCTTACTTCCCAGATATTCCCCCTAATCTCCCTACTGTACCATCTCAATTACCTAAGGTCTTCACTATCAACAGAGTTCTTTCCCTGGAACATGTGGAGATCATTGATCCAACCAATGGATACAAGTCCACAGCAAGAGGGGAGGACTTTAAGCACTACCAACCACCATGATGAAGGAAAAACGTCAAGCTAGTGACGCTAAAGAAGCGCTTCATGGGAGGCAACCCATGTTTTATATGCTTTCAGATGATAATGAATAAGTCAATCTATATGAGCTTTAATCCAAACTTGACAAACAATTGGTGAAAATCTTCTTATGCAGAATATAGTGAGGAACAAGTTTGGTGTTCAAAGCAAATCAAGACGCATGCTAGTCTTGGGAGCTTTAAACACAAAACTTTCATCACATTGCTCCAAACTAAGTTTGGTGTCACCTCATGGTGCCACCAAAATGCATATAAGGACCCACCAATAGTTAGTTAGTTAGTTGGAATTCATAAATAAACAATCAAATCCTTTCTTTCATTTTATTCTAGCCGTAGAGTTTAATTTTTTTTATGATATTAATTTCCTTATTTCAATTCTTTATAGGAAAGGAAAAGAAGCATGAAAAGGGATTGATTGGACAATTAAATAGGGGAGATTTCGCCACTTAATGAAGAGCACTACACACATGTCTCAAGAGGGAACGCATGGGGAAACGCTGCCATGCAACATTGGAGAAAGAAGACCCTTGAAGACCGAACCAATCACTCTCATTAAGTGATGATCCTTGTCTTTCCTTCATAAACAACCCCATCCGTCCATCTAGTAAACATTCATGCAATCCACACCCTTCATTCACTCATGATTTTCTTATATAAGTGAACCTTAGTGCATGCTCACTCCTCACATTCAAATCCCCACTCTCCACACTTCTATTGGCACACTAAACCCTTCATCACACATTGCTTTAACCAACCCACTCTTCATCTATCCGAAGCCTCAAACCCCCTCAAACAACAACTCAAGTCATGGCATCATCAAGCTCAAAGAGGCAAAAGAGGAAGGAACCTATGGTGAGTGCTCCTTTTGATGACAAGAGATTCAAGACTGCCTTTCATGAGCATGAATTTGAGCGGATAAGGGCCAGAAAGATATTGCCAGAGTTAATCTTCCAAATCAATGCCAATGAATCACCACAGATTTGGAGAAAAATCGAACAGAGGGGGTGGCAATTGCTCACCAGTCCAGAAGGGAAGATCAATGGAGATGTCATCAAAGAATTCTATGCAAATGTAGTTAGAGAGGATAAGACCAAAGCCCCAACCTTCAAAAGCTATGTAAGAGGAAGGGAGGTGGACTTCAGTCCAAGTGCCATAACAAAAGCTCTTCACTTGAAATCACCTCATTTTGATGAAGAGAGTTATCAGACAAGGATAAGTAGAAGCCCCGATAAGGATGAGCTCTCAGAGATAGCATCAGACATCAGTGTCATAGCCGCTGACTGGGAGAGGTACTCAGATGGGAGACCAAAATTCATAAAAAGGGGAGACCTTCACCCTGAAGCCAAAGGGTGGTTTGAGCTTGTAAGGAGGTCCATCCTACCAGCTGCTAATAATTCAGAGGTCAACATCAATCGAGCCACTATGGTACAATGCTTAGTACAAGGTGGGGAAATCAAAGTGCATGAGCTCATTGCCGAAGGGATTCAAGAGTCAGCTGAGAAAGCTGACTCAGGTGCCAGACTTTGGTACCCCAGCACCATTCTCCGCTTGTGCAACAAGGCCAGGGTAATATTTGAGGACAGCAGCCCAGATTGGGTGAACCCAGGGAGGCCAGTCACACTCGAGCGAATGGTCTATACCACACCGGCTCAGCAACTAAGAAGGCCACATATAGGAAGGCAAAGGGTCCAGGAAGAAGCTCATCAAGAGGAATATCATCAGGAAGAATATCAACAAGAAGAGCATCATGACCCAGCCAACTTGAATATGACTCACTTTCTAAGAGCCATTGAAGATTTGGGACAGAGACATATGGAAGGACAAGAGCAAATACTGAACCGGCTGAGCCAACAGGAAGCATGGCAAAAACAACAAATGGAGCAGTAGCAGGAACAATACTCCCAGCTTACTCAAGCCATCAACCAAGTGAATGAGAGGCAAGAGATTCAAGAGAAGCACTTGCAAGAACTCAACCAGCGGCAGATAGCCCAAATGAAAACTTTCAATGAGTTCAGTATACTCAATGAAGGAAGGCAATTACATAGGGAGGAGTTCTATGTAAACACTCAAGCCGAGTTGAACTACATGACCAGTAATATGCATAAGCTACACTATGCCATCCCTACATATGATGAGGTCCAAAAAGAATTTGTAGAACAAGAAGAGAGGAAAGTGAAACAGCAAAAGGAGACACTCAAGAAGAAGATGGAAGATAGTGGTTTCTGGAGGAAGCTGCTTGGAAAAGGGAAGGGAAGTGGAAGTACAAGCACTCAAGAGAGACACAATGAGGACAAACAAGGATGGGAGCATGGACATCCACATGAATGAAAGGTGGCGGAGTTCTTTTTAGTCCATCGTTTTCTATGCTTTAAATAAGCAACATCTTGTATGAAATAGAACCTGCTTCCATGTTATGTTTAAACTTTTTAAAATTCTGTCTTTTAAGTTTTCCTTCTGAATAGGTTCATGATTTCTGGTTTAAATGTCACTGCATCATTCCCTTATTTATTTGTAAGCTTGTCCATTTTAAATCAAATTGAAGAAGAGAATGATTATGTTTTTTTTAAAAGACCAGAGTGGAGTTCATATTGTGGAAGTGCATTCATAAATCTTTGGGGTAGTCATAAGTTAGCTAAGTTGGTTCAACCACAAGGCTGGGATGACAATTATATGGCCTGAATACTTTGCTTTTGATACACTCATGAGACTAAGTTAATAACAAGATCCTAAGAAGAGAAAAGGGAAAGAACAATGGAAGTGAAAAACAAAAGAAAAAGAGTAAGCAATAAGGCTAGGCATCAATGGTTTTAATCTTGAGGCAAGTGTCTGTGGTGCTCCTGTGTGAGGGATCTACTTGGATGAATAAGCTCTTAGGGGTGCCTTATCACTTGGTAACTTGGGTTAACTAACTCGGGATTATCAGCTGAAAGTCCACTATCAAGAGTAACCTTCACTACAAAACACTTAGTAACCCAAAGAGGTGCTGGACACCAAGGTCTCAAGAAAAGAAAATAAATAAACTAAATGCCTGTGGTGTGTATGTATGGGGGATAGGCTTGAGGGAGTAAGTCCTTAGGGGTGCTTCAACACCTAGCACCTTGAACCAACTGGTTCGGGAGTGTTGGCTGAAAACTTATCTTAAAGAGTTGCCCCCTTACAGAGCACTTAGCCTAAATAACACAAACAACCCTTGAAATAACAATAAAAGGATCAATGAATAAAAGTCTCATGGGATATACACAAAGTGGGTGTTTTAGGACATGATAAAGGTCTGAAAGCCAGTAATGGAATGAACCTAAGTTGCTATGCATGAAACCACCATAAAATCAGTAACATAACTTCCACAAGAATGACTCATTCCTCTGGACATTCCATTCATCATTCTCTTGTTCCAGTACTTGCTTAGGGACAAGCAAGCTTTAAGTTTAGTGTTGTGATGCCAGGGCATCTTGGCCAGTTTCACTGACCTTTTCTTTACTGTTTTTAGGTTAGTTTCATGTATTTCTTTAGGAAATAAGCTAGTTTTGGGTAGATATTCACCTATGCCTTGATTCAAGCATACATTGTGCATTTTACATAATTTCATGAGGATTTTGCATAAGTTTAGTGACAAATATTTTGTTGCATTACTCATGACTTGGACTAGAGCTTTGATGCACTTTATTGCTTGATTTCAGGACCAAAAGGAAGCAAGAAAAGGGGAGGTAACTTGCAAGGTTAATGAGAAAAGTGATTGCCAATAACACTCTCAAAAAGCCATCAATGCCCACGTTAGAGAGTCACGTTAACTAAGTTAACGTGAACTCTAACGTGGAGAAGAGAAGTTGAGCCAACGTTAGTGACACTTAACATTGTCACTAACATTGGCAATTACTCATACGTGGCCACGTTAGAAGCCACGTTAACCTAGTTAACGTGGCCTCTAACGTTAAGGGGAGAAGAGAAGCCAACGTTAGTGACACTCAACATTGTCACTAACGTTGGCCTATGATGCAAAGTACCACGTTAACTTGGTTAACGTGGGAACTAACGTAAGGGATGAAGAGTTGTCGACAACGTTATTGACACTCAGCATTGTCACTAACGTTGAAGCAACCACACAACCCCCAAGAGTCACGTTAACTTCCACGTTAACTTGGTTAACGTGGAAGCTAACGATGAGGAATGAAGGATGAGCCAACGTTAGTGACACTCAACATTGTCACTAACGTTGGGATGGCTAAGGATGGCCACGTTAGAAGCCACGTTAACCTAGTTAATGTGGACTCTAACGTGAGACCTAGGGGCACATTGGAACGTTAGTGACAATGTTGAATGTCACTAATGTTCTCGAAGGATGGCAAAGGCCACGTTAGAAGCCACGTTAACCTAGTAAACGTGGGCTTTAACGTGAAGCAAGAAGGGGCACACTGGAACGTTAGTGACAATGTTGAGTGTCACTAACGTTCTCGAAGGTTAACAAGGCAACGTTAAAAGCCACGTTAACCTAGTTAACATGGGTTTTAACATGAACCAAAGGGTGCATTGGAACGTTAGTGACAATGTTAAGTGTCACTAACGTTCTCGAACTTATATTCTCACTAAATATTAACACCCCTAACGTCCTGAACTAAAGTCTCCGCCCACTTCGCACTTTCTCTCTGCAAGTAAAGCCAAGCCCAAATAAAGAAAGGAACTGCTTCAAACTCAAGATCCAAAGGCCCAAGACTTGAAGAATCACACTAGAAGCTGAGAAGAGTAGTATATATAGGAGTAGCTTTGAATTGATAAGGAGTTCTGGAGGCTCTCTGTATTTTACTTTCTTTGCAAATTTCTAGTTTTATGATGTATTCTCCATCTTTGTTTTCATTTTCAAGAGCTATGAACAACTAAACCCCTTTCATTGGGTTAGGTAGCTCTGTTGTAATTTGATGGATCAATACTAATTTTCATTATTCTTCTTCTATCTTTCCTCTTGATTTTACTTGAAAGCTTTCGATCTTCATCCAATTGAGTAGTTATCTTGGAAGAGAAGCTATTCAAACTTGGATCTCTTTTGAACCTTGAAAGAGGAATGAAGAGATCAAGCTAGAAATGCTTTCTCATGCTGGACCAAATTGGGTTTGGATGGGTATGTGACTATAACCCTCTCAATACTTGATTTGGGAAATACATGTGGTATAATCAGTGACCATACTTCATCTCTTCTCATGAGCAATTGACCAAGGAATTGGCTATTGATCAAGATTTGAGAGATTGAATTGCAAGAAATTGTAATTCAATCACTTAAGATTGCCAAGGAGATCAATGAGTGCATTGATTGAGGAAGAGATGAAAATGAACTTGATCCGGAGAATTGCAACATCTCCTAAGCCCAATGAATTCCCCATCTCTGATCTTACCCATTCTCTTTAATTTCTGCTATTTACTTTTATGAGCAAATCCCCCATTCCCATTTACAATTCTGCAATTTATTTTCAGTCATTTACTTCTAGTCCTTTAATTCTAGCATTTACTTTTCTGTTATTTACATTCCCGCCATTTTACTTTCTGCAACTCTCAACCCAAATTCTGGATTCGCTCAACTAGAACATTCTTCTAATTAAAGTTGCTTGATCAATCAATCCCTATGGGATTCGACCTCACTCTATTGTGAGTTTTTACTTGACGACAAATTTGGTACACTTGCCGAAGGGAGATTTGTTGAGAGACAAGTTTTTCGTGCATCAGTCCCATGGCCTGCCGGATGTTTCTTGGTAAGTTGAAGGGCTGCTCTGTAAAAATGCACCAGATGAGGACAACCATGTCTGTAGTGAAGGTGGACTCGTGAGTTCTCGGAAAAACATAGTGGGACATAATCTGTGCCCACACGTGAGCTTCCAAGGTAAGTGCAGGAGCTGAGATGCTCTTAGGTCGAGTCCGATGTTGTCCGTAGATCCATGTGCTGCCAGGTTGTGCTATGACGCCAAGGACGCTATTCCAGTCAAACTGGTACGTCTGGCGCTTGAGAGAGGCCTCCTGATAGGCGTCCAACCCCTCCGGGCTAGGTGGAAGATCCAATACGTGCTAGATGGCCCCTTCGGAGACAGGTACTTGCTTTTGATGAATATAAACAGACTACAGGGTAGGCAAGTGGAAGTTGGAGTAGAACTCGACTACCCATGATAAATTGGCCTCCCGTGGCTGCCTTCTCAAGAATTCCCATTGTCTCTTTTCGATGCGGGGCTCCACAAAATCAACAAAGTGTGTTGGAAGAATTAGCAGGTGCTCATTATTGTAGTTTTTCTTAGCCAGGATAGGGAACATCTGCTCACAGTAACGGTTAGTGAACCGAGCAGAGTCCCTAGCAGGAAACGCCTTTTCCACCTCATTAACTTTGATTGTCCGCTTCACTCGCTTCGTGGGTGGCTTAACTCTTGTAGTGGGTTGTGCCTTAGCCATGATTCTTTTAGTGCCTTTCCTTGCCGGTGTCTTATCAGTGGCCTTCTCTTTTCCTTTCTTGGTACCCATCCTAAGGAAGAAAGAACGAGGAAGAATGTTAAAGATAGATAACTAAAAACCGGAAGGAAGAAATTCCAAGTGATAATGAATGCCAAATACAAGATAATAACTTAAATACATGGTAGCTACAACATGTAGGTAAGGCAGCAATTAAGATCAAGAAGGCAATTCATAACAATGGGATGCAAGAGTGTAAAAGTATGCAAGTAATAGGCATGAGAAGCATAACTCAAGCATCAATTATTAAATGTACCAAATTAAAGAGCACTTGTATGATGACAATTGTGATTGATAATCCCAATACATGTGGAATGCAAGTGTTGTGAAAAAGAGAGGCATTAAAGTGTAAGAGTAAAGTAGAAAAGAGTACAAAATGCCATGAGAGCTTTTTCACAAACACTTGGTGGGCAAGTTAAAATAGGAAATAAAATAAGTAGTCAAGTGTATATGAGATCTATAATAAAATATCAATTGTCAAGTTACTCCTTATAATATCCACAAGTTCAAATATAATAAATAATACCCAAATAAAGGTCCAACACCAACATAAAAAAATGCATGAGAAAAGAATGAAAAAGAAACCATAAAAAACTAAACTAATATAAAATTGAGAAGAAAGAAAAATAATTAAATGCAATAAATGAAAGGAGAATGAAAGAGTAGGAGAGGAAGGAAAGAAACCTGAGGAAGAAGATGAAAAAAAGGGGAGAAGAAAGGAGTAGGAAGTAAGAAGTAAGAAGGAGGAAAGAAGAAAGAAGAAAGAAGGAAGAAAGAGGATTGAATGAGAATTAGGATTTGGGAGGGAGGAATAATTGAAACAGACGGCGCGCTGATTAAGTGATGCGACGCGCACGCGTACACCCCGAGTACGCGTGGGTTGCGCAAAAAGGAAGGCAACGCGTAAGCGTGCCCTTGGTCGTGCTAGTCGCGCGAGACCAGCCCCGCACACACACAACTCTCTGTTCATTCTGGGTTGGGGCCAAAATTTCATACGACGCGTGCGCGTCACGCCTGCGCATGCGTGGATGGCCATTAGGTGAAAATGATGCGCACACGTCAGGGATGCGTACCCGTGATTGATTTTGTGCCTCTAGCACAGCGCCAGTCCCAGACCATCACAACTTTCTGTTCAAAAGCATATTAACGCCGATTTCCATATCCACGCGTGCGCGTCCTAGACGCGTACGCGTGGGTTGCAAAAACTTCAGGTGACGCGCACGCGTGAGATATGCGTACGCGTGGGCTTGATTGTGCACAAAGCATGCTTCCTGCTCAACTCCTGTGCAACTCTCTGTTCAATCCAATATATTTCGCATTCACGTATGGCGCGTACGCGTCATAGACCCTTGCGCGTCGAATGCCCCCCCTTTTTTATGTAGAATGCAGGGGATGATACAGAAATTGTGAATGAACACTGATAAAAATAAAATAAAATAAAACTAAGAATAAAAAGGGACGATCATACCATGGCGGGTTATCTCCCACCTAGCACTTTTCTTTTACGTCCTTAAGTTGGATGGTCCACAAGCTCAGTCTTCTTCTGTTGGTGGATCCTCCAACAGGAAGACATCTAGCTCCTTATTGTTTTTCATTTTCTCACCGTGATACATCTTCAAGCAGTGCCCATTGACTTTGATGAATTTGGAGCTTGAAGGATGACTCTGGTGGAAAATTCCGTATGGCTCTGCCTTCTCCACTCTATAGGGTCCTTCCCACCTTGATCTCAGCTTGCCTGCCATGAGCCTCAACCTTGAGTTGTAAAGAAGAACTAACTCTCTAGGTCTGAACTCTCTTCGCTTGATATTCTTGTCATGCACAATCCTCACCTTCTCCTTGTATAGCCTGGAGTTCTCATATGCTTCTAGGCGAAGGTTCTCTAATTCCTGTAGTTGTAACTTCCTTTCAGCTCTGGCTCTCTCCAATCCCATGTTACATTCCCATACTGCCCAGAAAGCATTATGCTCCACCTCCACTGGGAGGTGACAAGCCTTTCCATAGACTAGGCGGAATGGACTCATTCCGATTGGTGTCTTGTATGCTGTCCGATAAGCCCAAAGCGCATCTGCAAGCCTGGCACTCCAGTCTTTTCTATGAGGCTTGACGACCTTCTCCAGGATACGCTTTATCTCTCTGTTCGACACCTCGGCCTGCCCATTGGTCTGGGGATGGTAAGCCGTCGCCACCTTGTGAACAATGCCATGTTTCTTCAGTAGACCTGTTAATCTCCTATTACAAAAGTGAGTGCCTTGATCACTCACGATTGCTCGTGGTGATCCAAAGCGATAGATAATATTATTTCGAACAAAGAAGACAACAGTGTTAGCATCATCAGTACGGGTAGGAATTGCTTCTACCCATTTGGAAACATAATCAACAGCTAACAGTACGTATAAGAAACCATTAGAGTTTGGAAATAGACCCATGAAGTCAATACCCTAAACATAAAAAATTTCACAGAACAACATAAGTTGTTGGGGCATCTCATCCCTCTTGGATATATTCCCAGACCTTTGGCATCGGGGGCAAGAATTACAGAAAGCAGTTGCATGCTTAAATAGTGTAGGCCACCAGAATCTACAATCTAAAATTTTTCTAGCTGTTCTTTGAGGACCAAAATGTCCACCACTCTCTGAAGAGTGGCAGGCCCATAATATTGACTGGAATTCTGATTGTAGAACACAGCTTCTAATTATTTTGTCTGCACCACATCTCCATAAATATGGGTCATCCTATATATAATATTTGGACTCGCTTTTAAGCTTGTCTCTTTGATGCTTAGTAAAATTAGGAGGAAAGGTACGACTAACAAAATAATTAGCTATAGGTGCGTACCAAGGAACTACTTCGGATATTGCATGCAAGCTATCAAATGGAAAAGCATTATTGATAGGAGTGGAGTCATTCTTAATGTGCTCTAGGCGACTCATGTCGTCCGCCACTAAATTTTGGGAACCACTCCTATCTTTGATTTCTAAATCAAATTCTTGCAGCAACAATATCCAACGTATTAGCCTTGGTTTGGACTATTTCTTAGCTAATAAATATTTTAGAGCTGCATGGTCTGAGTATACTACCACCTTAGTACCAAGTAAGTAGGCTCAGAATTTATCCAGAGCAAAAGCAATAGCCAGAAGCTCTTTTTCAGTGGTAGTATAATTAGACTGAGCAGCGTCCAAGGTCTTAGAAGCATATGCAATTATAAAAGGGTCCTTACCTTCGCGCTGAGCCAGCGCCACTCCTACTGCATAGTTGGAGGCATCATACATTATCTCAAATGGCTGGCTCCAATCTGGCCCTCTCACAATCGTAGCTTGAGTCAAGGCAATTTTCAGCTTATCAAACGCTTCCATGCAGTCCTCACTCAGCTCGAATTTAACATCCTTCTGCAGCAGTCGGGATAAAGGCAAAGCTACCTTACTGAAGTCCTTGATAAATCGCTGGTAGAAACCTGCATGACTAAGAAATGAACGGACTTCTCTCACGGAGGAGGGGTAAGGTAAACCAGAAATGACATCTACCTTTGCTGGATCAACTGAAATACCAGTATTAGAAACAACATGTCCTAGAACAATACCTTGTTTTACCATAAAATGACATTTTTTAAAATTCAATACAAGATTTGAACTAACACACCTGTCTAATACTCTAGCTAAACTATCCAAGCAATAGTTAAACGAACCACCATACACACTAAAGTCATCCATGAAAACTTCTATACAATTCTCAAGAAGATCTGAGAAAATACTCATCATGCACCTTTGAAACGTAGCTGGTGCATTACATAAGCCAAAAGGCATCCTCTTGTATGCATACGTTCCAAAGGGACATGTAAAGGTAGTTTTCTCCTGATCTTCAGGAGCTATATGAATTTGAAAATAGCCAGTGTAACCATCTAGAAAACAGTAGTGTGATTTACCTGACAGGCGATCAAGCATTTGATCGATAAAGGGCAGGGGGTAGTGATCCTTGCGAGTAGCTTGGTTGAGGCGCCTATAATCAATGCACACCCTCCAGGAGTTCTGCACTCTAGTTGCCATGAGTTTCCCATGCTCATTCTTCACTGTTGTGACACCAAACTTCTTTGGTACCACCTGTATTGGGCTGACCCATTCACTATCCGAAATTGGATAGATGATGTCGGCTTCAAGCAGTCTGGTCACTTCCTTCTTGACAACCTCTAGAATAGTGGGGTTTAGCCGCTTTTGAGGTTGTCGGACAAGCCTTGCTCCCTCTTCTAAAAATATACGGTGCTCACACACTTGAGGGCTGATGCCTACTATATCTGCCAAGCTCCACCCAATAGCTTTCTTGTGTCTTCTCAACACACTAAGAAACTGCTCCTCCTGTTGGGAAGTGAGTTCGCTTGCAATGATAACTGGGAGTGTCTAATTTTCCTCAAGGTAAGCATACTTGAGGTGGAATGGAAGCGGCTTCAACTCCATTTTCTGCTCATGGCTAGGCACGTGATCATCTGGAGCCATTGGTAGTGGCAAGGTATCTTCAGTAAGCTCAGAGGATTTCCCCACACTTGCACCTTGCTCCATGTTCAGCCCTTCTATTTCTTCTTGATGAATGACGTGGCAGAAATTGGCGAGTTAAGAAATTATTATAAGAGATACGTTGCAAGCATAGTTCTTAACCAACCAAAAATCCGCTTATCAATTTAGAAGGGTTGTCACAAAATTAGAATTAAAATACTGGGAGTATGAATCCCAGGTCGTCTCCCAACGAGTTGCAGAAAGATGTGCTATTTTATTAATCAGATGTTTTCTAAAATGGTTTGAGTTGATAAACAGGAAATTAAATCAGAGAATTTATGTTATTTAAATAAAAAAAAACTTTGACCGGGAGTAGATTAGTTGGAAGGCCTATCCTTGTTGGAGTTCTCCCAAGATCAATTGATAATTGAAGGTTGTTTGCTCAGTTATCTGTTACCGGATAAAGGAAAGTTAAACAAGTTGGAAGTCAGTTTATACTCACAAGTTCTAATCCTCTCCCTTGGGAAGGACTAGTGTTAGTGATTAGATGGTGACCCAATGCTAAACCCTACTATAATTTTACTCTTGGGCATTCCAACTCAAGGTATTCCTTTCAACCAACTCCCAATCAAGTTATGGAACTACTCGCTCATTATGAATGTAAAATTCACGAAATAAGAAAGGGAAATAAAAAAAGAGATGATAAATAATAATCAAAAGGATCAATTAAAATAAAAATAGTTCTTGTATTAATAAATTCTGAAAATAATCTAATAGTAACTCTAAAGAAATTAAGGATATGAAAGAGTAAGTGACAAGTAAGGAAACAAACTAGAATGACGAAGTCTTGACGGAGGTAACAACTCTTCTCAATATCCCAATCCAAAAAGCAATAAAATCAAATTCCTAAGAACTATGAATGTGTAGAGGGAAAACCTAGAGGAGGAGTAAAATCAGATCTAAAACTAAAATTATGCAAAATGAATGTTGTTCCTGGTCTCTGCATGTTCCCTGGCTCTAATCTGATTTTCTGGGCCGAAAACTGGGTCAAAACAGGGCCCAAAATCACCCCCAGCGAATTCTGCAGATTCTGCAGATTGTGCACGTCACGCGATTGCGTCATCCACGCGTTCGCGTTATCCAGTGTTTTGCATTGCCATGCGTGCGCGTCGTCTACGCATTCAGGTCACTTGTGCAGTTTCCAATCCATGAGTTCACGTCAGGCACGCGAGCGCCTCACTGAAATTTCCTCTAATTCGCGTGGTCGCGTGAGCCATGCGTCCGCATCACTTTTCGCTGGTCATCTCCTAAATTTCTTGTGTTCCTTCCATTTTTGCAAGCTTCCTTTCTAATCTCCAAGTCATTCATGCCCTATAAAGCCTGAAACACTTAACACACAGATCACGGTATCAAATGGAATAAAGGAGAATTAAAATACAGAATTAAAAGTCTCTAGGAAGCAAGTTTTCAACCATGGAGTAATTTTGGGAAGGAATTGTAAATACATGCTAATTTAACGAATAAATGGCTAAAGATTTGATAAAACCACACAACTAAATACAATATAAACCATAAAATAATGGTTTATCAACCTCCCCATACTTAGACATAAGCATATCCTCATGCTTAGTTGAAGGAGATAAAATAAATGAGCAGGAACATGTAAAAATCATGTTATGCAATGCAACCTATACGTATGAATGCAACTATATGATTCTTGTCCACTTGGTTAAAAGTAAATAAGCTCCTTAAGACAAGCACAAATCAAATTCCACTAATTCAATTCTTATGTAGTAACAACAAATAAAAATGCAAGAATGTAGCTCATGAAAGCAGGGAACATAGAATTTAAGCATTGAACTCTCACTGATGATGTATGTACGCTCTAATCTCTCTAGTGTATAGGGTAATCACTCTATCCTTCTCTAATCATGCTTTCTAATTTTTTTTGTTCTTCACCTAACCAGTCAACAACATTTAATGTACCAATGCAAACATCATGAGGTATTTTCAAGGTTGTAATGGGGCCAAGTTAAGGGTAAGGGTACACATATGGCTAAGTACGTTTATAAATTGGATCTTTAATTAACCCAAGCTTTCACCTAACACACATATATACATTCTATATAACTTAAATTTCATACCTAGCTACCCAAAATTTCCCTTTCACATTCCTTACTCATGTATCAACTTTTATTTTAATTTTATCATATATGCATTGATCCTTGAATTTTAACTTAGCATTGGGGTAATTTTGTCACCTTATTTATTTATTGAATATTTTTGGATTTTTTTAACATAAACACAGCTTATCAATGCACATAGAATTTTAATTTTTCTTTTATAGTTTCACATGAGTAGGTACCCAAATTCCCATTATGTTATCATGACACATTCTCTTATTATCTTTTGTTCCCACAATCTTCCCATACTCAATTAACGCACAATTCTATCTCAAACTAACCAAAGATTCAATTGGGATATATAATTATTTTTTCGCTTAAGGCTAGTGATGTGGTAAAATAAAGAACAAATGGGATTTAAAGGCCCAAAGTGGCTAACAAAGGTAATTGGAAAGGGTAGTCTTATTTGGGATAAGTGAGCTAAACAAATAATGGCCTCAATCATATGCAAGCATAGAAATATATTAAACATTGGACATATAGGATGAAACAAAATATAGATTACAATCATAGAGAAGTAAATACGCAAGAATAAAATAATTATGGTTAAATAATGTAACCATGTATTTAGGCTCAAAGTCTCACAGGTTGTGTGTTCTTTAGCTCAAAAACCATGTTCCAAATACAACTTCAAGGAAATTTAACATAAAAGATTTGATTAAAATTAGCAAAATTTTATTCTAAAAATAGAGTCTTAGAAGAAACTTATTATCTTTTCAATCAAGTAGTGCAGCTAACCTATTACTATGTAATTTATCCTATTCTACAAAAGAAAAACTAACTAAATATCCTATTTTATTGGTGTTAAGGAAGAGAAATTACCTCCGGAAGTCAGGTACTGACCGACCTCCCCACACTTAAGGCTTTGCACCGTCCTCGGTGCCATCTGTCAGGAACAAAGGTGGGTTGGTAGCAGTATCTCCACAGTCGGGACCGTCATGGCTCCCTGTGCTGGTAAATAAAGTCGAGTCCGGGGTGTCTAGGTCTTTGTATTTTCCCATAAGTAGCTCCTTGAGGTAGGTGAATCGGCGCTTGTTACGGCGGTCTCTTAGCTTTGCTTTGTGTTCCTGCCGATCCAACCTCTCAAGTACCTAATGGAGAAGTTGGTTTGTTGTAGGTGCTTGTGGTGTTGAAGGAGGAATGTCTTCAGCCGGTTCAGTAGGCTGGCTTGTAGTGGCTGCTGGAAGTCTGATATATTTCCTGTTAGGGATTACTGATCATCCCGTGGGAGCATGGCTTTGGTGTCTCCAGCTCTGTAGGAGACTCCGGCTGCTGAGACGAGATCTGAAACCAAGGCGGGAAAAGGTAAGTTGCCCGCAATTTGTATGTGTCCTATAGCATTCCAGATGTGTCTTGGTAGGTTCAGAGGCTGGTCTGTAAGGATGTACCATAGTAGAACGGCCATGTCTGCAGTGAAAGAGGACTCGTGGGTGCTCGGAAAGACGTAATGGGACATAATCTGTGCCCATACGCGAGTCTCCAAGGTAAGTGCAGAAGCCAATATTTCCTTAGGTCGGGAACGATGGTATCCGTAGATCCATCTGCTGCCAGGTAGTGCGATAACTTTGAGAACAGCGTCCCAGTCAAATTAGTACATCTGGCACTTGAGTGCGGCCTCTTGAAATGCATCTAGTCCTTCTAGAGTAGGGGGAAGATCTAAAGCTCGCTGAATGGCCTCTTCTGTAATGGGGACTTGCTTCTGTCGGACATAGACAGACTGCAGGGTTGGCAGGTGAAAATTAGAGTAGAACTCGACTACCCAGGAAAGATTAACCTGTCGTGGCTGTCTCTGTAGGAAACTCCATTGTCTTCGCTCAATTTGCAGCTCAACAAATTCAGCAATACGGGCGGAAGGAAAAGAAGGTATTCATTGTTGTAACTCCTTTCTGCCAGTATGGGGAACATCTGCTCACAGTAGCGATTGATAAATCGCACAGTGTCCTTTGCTGGGAAGGCTTTCTCTTTTTCATCAACCTTTATAATACTCTTAATTCTTTTTGTTGAGGGCTTAACTGCAGTTGAAGATGGCTCTACCACTAATGTTCTCTTTGTTCCTCTTCTTGCTGGTGTTTTGGGAGTAGCTTTCTCCTTGCCTTTCTTGGTGGCCATCCTAAAAGAAAGAAAACAGAAAGTATGTTAAAATGACAAGGGTTGGAGCAAGGAAGAGAACGGGAAAGGTGGTAATTAATGCACATTAAAAGATGAAGATGTTAACACATGGTCATGAATACATGTAAAAAACATTAATGGAAATAGCAAGTGCATATGATGATAATTAAATGCAAGGTGTTTATTGGCATGCAGGCAAAGGCATGAGTAGCATAGATCAAGCATTCAATGTTCAAGTTAGATTACCAAGCCTTTCAAACTAATAATCTGTTTGTAATGACAATTATATTGAATTAATATGATATGAAAAAGGGTTTTGTGAAAAGCAAGCATTTTAGAGTAGTAGGATAAAAGATATCGCAAAACAGTGCACAATGCCATACGGGCGTTTTCACAAACACATAGCATGCATGGTAAATAAGCTAATAAAAATAATAAATTGAAAATGCAAGCAACCCTTAAAAATTAATATATAATTGCCAAACAATTTTTGCAACAATCCACAAGCAAATAATAAGAAACAATGGCCCAAATAAATTTTCGACACCAATTAAAAGAAAAAGAAAGAAAAAGAAAATATGGATAATGAAAGTAAAAAGAAAAAAAGAATGGAAGAAGAAAACATAAAATAAAGAAGAAGAATAGAAAATTAAAGAGGGAAGAAGAAAAGAATAACCTTGATAATGGTGGTGAGAGAGAGAGAAAGAAGAAAGTGAGAAAGAGGGAAGAAGGAAGAAAGGGGAAGAAAGAAATAAGAAGGGAAAAGAAAAAGTAGGATTTGGGGAAGAGAAAGATAAGATATTTTGGAAGATTTAGGATAAGTTGTGCGAAGCAAGCGACGCAGACGCGTGGGGTACGCGTTCGCGCGGATGGCGCTTATATGAATCGACGTGGTCGCGTCGGTCACGCGGACGCGTGATTCGTTTGGTGCTACTGGCGCGAGGGCAGCATCGCGCTCGCACAACTCTCTGTTCGAAACTCATTGTTTCCAAATTCCAGGGTGACGCGGTCGCGTGGTGGACGCGATCGCGTGGATGGCCAATATTGGAATACGACGCGGACACGTGGGGCACGCGTTCGCGTGGTAAGGCTTGTGCGTCTAGCGCCAGTCCAGCCCCACTCCAGCACAACTTTCGCCATGCACCCTTTCTTACGTCGATTTTCAGGTCACGCGTCTGCATGGGTGACGCGGACGCGTCAACGACGCGGTCGCGTGGATCAATTTGTGCTTAAGGCACGCCTCCAGCCACGCTCCCGCGTGACTTTCTGTTCGATTTATTTTTCTTTCTTACTCACCTGCAACGCGGACGCATCGGTGACGCTGTCGCGTCACGTGCCCCCCCCCCTTTTTTTATGCAATATGCAAATAAAGATGTAAACTATAGGCACTAGTAATGAGAGAAGTTATTGAGAAAGGAAATAAAGAAATAAAAGAAAGAAACGATCATTCCATGGTGGGTTGTCTCCCACCCAGCACTTTGCTTTAACGTCCTTAAGTTGGACGCTCCACTAGCTCAGTCTTCTGCTCTGGGTGGATCCTCCAAGAGGAAGATCTCTAGCTCCTTGGTTTTCGTCACCTTCTCACCAAGATATAGCTTTAAGCGATGTCCATTAACTTTGATGAATTCAAAGCTTGAAGGATGACTTAGCTGGAAAACTCCGTATGGCTCGGCCTTCTCTACTCTATATGGACCTTCCCATCTTGATCATAACTTGCCTGGCATGAGCCTCAGTCTAGAGTTGTAAAGGAGGACAAAGTCCCCAGGTTGGAGCTCTCTCCTCTTAATGTGCATATCATGCACAGCCTTCATCTTTTCCTTGTACAGCCTTGAGTTTTCATAAGCTTCTAGGCGAAGGCTTTCTAATTCTTGCAGTTGTAACTTCCTTTCAACTTCGGCTTTCTCAAATTCCATATTGCACTCCTTTACTGCCCAAACGGCTTTGTGCTCTACCTCAACTGGGAGGTGACAGGTTTTTCCATGAACTAAGCGGAAGGGACTCATTCCAATGGGTGTCTTGTATGCTGTCTTGTATGCCCAGAGTGCATCTTGTAGCCTAGTGCTCCAGTCTCTTCTATTAGGTTTGACTATCTTCTGCAATATACTCTTTATCTCTCTGTTAGACACCTCAGCTTGCCCATTAGTCTGGGGATAGTAGGCTGTTGCCACTTTATGAACTATCCCATGCTTCTTCAGAAATCCTGTTAGTCTCCTATTACAGAAATGGGTACCTTGATCGCTCACGATTGCTCGTGGTGATCTGAATCGACAAATAATATGGGTTCTAACAAAGGAAACAACGGTGTTAGCATCATCAGCACGGGTAGGAATTGCTTCCACCCATTTAGAAACGTAATCTACCGCTAACAATATATAAAAATAACCATTAGAATTTGGAAATTGACCCATGAAGTCAATGCCCCAAACATCAAAAATTTCACAGAAAAGCATAGTCTGTTGAGGCATCTCATCCCTCTTGGATATATTACCAAACCTTTGGCATGGGGAACAAGATTTACAAAATTGAGCAGCGTCTTTAAAAAGAGTAGGCCACCAGAATCCACAGTCTAAAATTTTTCTAGCTGTTCTTTGAGGGCCAAAATGTCCTCCACTCTCAGATGAGTGGCAGGCCTCTAAAATGGACTGGAATTCTGATTGAGGCACATACCGTCTAATTACCTGGTCAGCACCACATCTCCATAAATATGGGTCATCCCATATATAATATTTGGACTCGTTTCTCAGCTTGTCCCTTTGATGCTTAGTAAAGTTTGGAGGAAAAGTGCAGCTAACTAGATAATTAGCTACAGGTGCATACCAAGGGACTACTTCAAATACTGCTTGTAAGTTGTCGAATGGGAAATTATCATTTATAGGAGTGGAGGTATCCGTAATGTGCTCAAGGCAACTCAAGTGGTCTGCCACTAGATTCTGGTTACCACTCCTGTCCTTAATTTCTAAATCAAATTCTTGTAGTAGTAGTATCCAACGTATAAGCCTTGGTTTGGACTCCTTTTTAGCTAATAAATACTTTAGAGCTGCGTGGTCTGAGTACACTACTACTTTAGCACCAAGTAAATAGGCTTGGAATTTATCCAGAGCAAAAACAATAACCAGAAGCTATTTCTCAGTAGTAGTATAATTAGACTGAGCAGTGTCTAAAGTCTTAGACACATAGGCAATTACAAAAGGATCCTTACCTTCACCCTAAGCCAGCGCTGCTCCTACTGCATGGTTGGAAGCATCGCACATGATTTCAAATGGCTGGCTCCAGTCTAGTCCTCTCACAATTGGAGCTTGAGTCAGGGCGGTCTTCAGCTTATCAAACGCTTGTTTGCAATCTTCACTAAACTCGAACTCAATATCTTTCTGCAGTAGTCTGGATAAGGGTAGTGCTACCTTACTAAAGTCCTTAATGAATCTCCGGTAAAAACCTGCATGGCCAAGGAATGAACGGACTTCCCTCACAGAGGAGGGGTAAGGTAAACTAGAAATAACATCCACCTTTGCTGGATCTACAGAAATGCCAGTATTAGACACAACATGTCCTAGTACAATCCCTTGTTTTACCATAAAGTGACATTTTTTAAAATTCAATACAAGGTTTGTACTGACACATCTATCTAATACTCTAGATAAACTATCCAACCAAAGGCTAAATGAATCACCATAAACGCTAAAATCATCCATAAAAACATCCATATAGTTCTCAATAAGGTCAGAGAAAAGACTCATCATGCACCTTTGGAAAGTAGTTGGTGCATTGCACAAGCCAAATGGCATTCTCTTATAAGCATAAGTGCCAAAAGGACATGTAAAAGTAGTCTTTTCCTGATCTTCAGGAGCTATATGGATTTGAAAATAGCCTGTATAACCATCTAAAAAGCAATAATGTGATTTACTTGACAGGCGATCAAGCATCTGATCAATGAATGGCAAGGGGTAATGATCCGTATGAGTGGCTTGATTGAAAAGATAATAAGTTTCTTCTAAGACTCTATTTTTAGAACAATATTTCGCTAATTTTAATCAAAACTTTTATGTTAAATTTGCTTGAAGTTGTATTTGGAACATGGTTTTTGAGCTAGAGAACACACAACCTGTGAGACTTTGAGCCTAAATACATGGTTACATTATTTAACCATAATTATTTTATTCTTGCGTGTTTACTTCTCTATGATTGTAATCTATATTTTGTTTCATCCTATATGTCCAATGTTTAATATATTTCTATGCTTTCATATGATTGAGGCCATTATTTGTTTAGCTTACTTATCTCAAATAAGCCTACCCTTTCCAATTACCTTTGTTAGCCACTTTGAGCCTTTAAACCCATTTGTTCTTTATTTTACCACATCACTAGCCTTAAGCGGAAAAATAATTATATATCCCAATTGAATCTTTGGTTAGCTTGAGATAGAATTGTGTGTTAATTGAGTATGGGAAGATTGTGGGAACAAAAGATAATAAGGGAATGTGTCATGATAATATAATGGAAATTTGGGTACCTACTCATGTGAAACTATAAAAGAAAAATTAAAATTCTATGTGCATTGATAAGCTGTGTTTATGTTAAAAAAAAATCCAAAAATATTCAATAAATAAATAAGGGGACAAAATTACCCCAATGCTAAGTTAAAATTCAAGGATCAATGCATATATGATAAAATTAAAATAAAAGTTGATACATGAGTAAGGAATGTGAAAGGGAAATTTTGGGCAGCTAGGTATGAAATTTAAGTTATATAGAATGTATATATGTGTGTTAGGTGAAAACTTGTGTTAATTAAAGATTCAATTTATAAGCTTACTTAGCCATATATATACCCTTACCCTTATCTTGGCCCCATTACAACCTTGAAAAGACCTCATGATGTTTGCATTGGTACATTAAATGTTGTTGATTGGTTAGGTGAAGAACAAAAAAATTAGAAAGCATGATTAGAGAAGGATAGAGTGATTACCCTATACACTAGAGAGATTAGAGCATACACACATCATCAGTGAGGGTTCAATGCTTAAATTCTATGTTCCCTGCTTTCATGAGCTACCTTCTTGCATTTTTATTTGTTGTTACTACATAAGAATTGAATTAGTTGAATTTGATTTGTGCTTGTCTTAAGGAGGTTATTTACTTTTAACCAAGTGGACAAGAATCATATAGTTGCATTCATACGTATAGGTTGCATTGCATAACATGAGTTTTACATGTTCCTGCTCATTTATTTTATCTCCTTCAACTAAGCATGAGGACATGCTTTTGTTTAAGTGTGGGGAGGTTGATAAACCATTATTTTATGGTTTATATTGTATTTAATTGTGTGGTTTTATCAAATCTTTACCCATTTATTCATTAAATTAGCATGTATTTACAATTCCTTCCCAAAATTACTCCATGGTTGAAAACTTGCTTCCTAGAGACTTTTAATTATGTATTTTAATTCTCCTTTATTCCATTCGATGTCGTGATCTGTGTGTTAAGTTTGTCTTGCTTAATTCTATATTTACATTATTTGATGTATGCATACACTTACATGATTGAGGCCTTTGTTTCACTGAGCTTACATACCCATATGGCCTTACCCTTTCATTATTCTTTGCAAACCAATATTGAGCCTATTATACCCCTTTGTTCTTTACTATAGCACATCATTAACTCTAAGCAAAAGACAATAATGCCCTTAATTTGAATCCTTGGTTAGCTTAGACTAGTGAGAGTGCTTATGATTTAAGTGTGGAGAAATTGAATTTGGAAACATTTGGTTTGAGAATTGAGTATGTTAGAATTTTCTGAAAATGTGAAAGAAATTTTTAGGACATGATTCATGCATCCAATAATTTAATCATATGCATTGAGAAAAATAAAAGAAAAGAAAAAATATATATAAAAAAAAGTGAGAAAAAGAAAAGAAAAAAAGAGCAATTAAGCAAAAAGGGGACAAAATACCCCAAAGTAAGTGGTGAAAGCAATGCATATGTACTGTACTTGAAATTAGAATGCATGAATATGTGGAAAATATGGTTAATGGATAGATAGATGTGGTATTATGATTACATAGATTGTCTAAAGTTAGGTGGAAATTTTAAGTTAATTAAGGATTCAGATTTTAGTCCACTTGGCCAAATACACTCCTACCTTGACCCTAACCCCATTACAACCCTTAAAAGACCTCTTGATATGTGTATCTGTGCATTAAATTTATGTTGATTGTTAGATGAAGAGCAAGACTTAGAAAGATAGGTTAGTAGAGAATTGAGAGAATCGAACCTAAAACTCTTGAGTGATTAGAGTGCATACACTCCCAGTGAGGGTTCGATGCTCGATTCTTTGTTCCCGGCTTTGATGAGCTATTTTCTTCTACAAGCCTATTTGTACTTCATTTTTATGATTTGAATTAGTGAAATCCAGTTCATATTTATTCTTGGAGAATTTATTTACTTTTAAACCAAGTAGGAAAAAGCATTCTTCATGTAGTTGGATTCATATAGATAGGTTGCATTTCATACATTCTACCATTCCTCTTCACCCCTTTATAGTTTCTCTTGAGCTTAGCATGAGGACATGCTAATGTTTAAGTGTGGGGAGGTTGATAAACCACTATTTTATGGTTTATCTTGTGCTCAATTGAGTGATTTTTATCAACTCTTTACCCACTTATTCATACTATTTGCATGGTTTTACGTTTTTCTTCCTAATTTTGTGCTATGATTGAAAACATGTTTCCTGGGCCTTTAAATTGCTAATATTAATCATCTCTTATTACCATTAGATGCCTTGATATGTGTGTTAAGTGATTTCAGAGTTTATAGGGCAGGAATGGCTTAGAGGATGGAAAGGAAGCATGCAAAAATGGAAGGAATACAAGAAGTTGAAGAAATTGCTAAGCTGTCCAGCCTGACCTCTTCGCACTCAAACGGTCATAACTTGAGCTACATAGGTCCAAATGAGATGGTTCCAGTTGGGTTGGAAAGCTACCATTCGGGGCTTTGCAACGAGATATAATTTTTCATAGTCGCCCCGAAGCCAGGTGATGCGAATGCGTGGATCACGCGGATGCGTGACCTGGCAGAAACGTAATCCATGCAAACACGTGGACGACGCCTCCGCGTCACTTTGCCGCAACCTGAACGTAACAGAAATCGCTGGAGGCGATTTTTGGGCTGTTTCTGACCCAGTTTTCAGCCCAGAAAACACAGATTAGAGGCTATAAAGTGGGGGAATGCATCCATTCATTAAGGGGTCGATCATTATTCACTTTTCATAAGTTTAGATGTAGTTTTTAGAGAGAGAGGTTCTCTCCTCTCTCTTAGGTTTTAGGATTAGGATTCCTCTTAAAGGATTTAGGATTTCAACTCTTCATGAGGTTCAATATTTCTTTTACCTTATATTTCTCTTTTACTTTCAGATACTTTAATGCTCTCATTTAATTACTTATGTTGTCAAATTGGCTTATGAACTCTTTGTATTTTTGGATTAATTTCCTTTTATTAAATGTAATTGAGGTATTTCAGATTTATGATTCTTATTTAGCTTTTTTATATTCTTGGCTTTAATTGATTAACTGGAGGCTCTTGAGTTATTAAACTTATCGTGATTGTTAATTAATTCCTCTAATTGACTGGAATTCCACTAACTCTAGTCTTTCCTTAGGAGTTGGCTAGGACTTGGGAATCTAACTAATTAGTCCACTTAACTTTCCCTTGCTTTTATAAAGGTTAACTAAGTGGGGTTAAATTCAATTCTCATAAGAATAACTAGGATAGGACTTCCGAATTTTCATACATTGCCAAGGGTTTTATTAGATATTAATTTATTAATCCCTGCAATTTATTTTCCTTGTTCAAACCTTTCAAAACCCAAAAACATTGTTTTCCATAACTAATAATAAGAACACCTCCCTGCAATTCCTTGAGAAGATGACCCGAGGTTTGAATACTTCGGTTTATAAATTTTATTGGGTTTGTTACTTGTGACAACCAAAACGTTTGTATGAAAGGACTTTTGTTGGTTTAGAAGCTATACCTGCAACGAGAATTTATCTGTGAATTTCTAGACCACGCAAAAGTTCTCTCTTCAAAATGGCGCCGTTGCCGGGAAATTGCAAACATGTGCCTTATTATTGGTTATTGTAAATATTTACTTTTTGCTTGTTTATTTGTTTTTATTTTTGCTTTTTCATAAATTAAGAGGTTATTGCTCTTTATTTTAATTGATTTTTTTTCAAAAATCACAAAAAAATATATCTTTTTCAAAATCTTATCTTATCTTATTTCAAAAATCAAATTTCAAAATTTAAAAAAATTCAAATTTAAAAATGTTCAAATTTCAAATTTCAAATTTTAAAATTCAAAATTTAATTTTCAAATTAAAAATTTAAATTTCAATAACCTTTTAATATAAATTTGTTTTTATTTTTGTTTTTTTAATTTTTATTTGCTATTATGATTTCTCACCCCCATCGCTTTGAGTTTGGTCCTAATGCTGTTGCAAGGAATGGAAATTATAACAGGAACATGCATCAAGGTCAAAACAATCAGAGATGGAAGGAGTCACGAGGATCTGATCAACCCTTTCGGCAACATCACCTTCCAAGATACCATGGACAACGACCATCCTACAATGCATGCCAAGAGAATAGATATGGTGGACCCCCTTGTAGTTACCAGCAAGCTCCATCATATGCCAATGAACCACCTCCTCAAAATAGCTTTGGACCACCATACTCACAAGCCCCTTTCTACCATTCACCTCCACATGACCCTAACCCATATCCACCATACCAACCACCTTATGAGCCAAATGAACCATACACAGAATCACCCCCATTCTAACACAACTACTCTCATGAACCACCACCTTAATATACACCATCTCCTTATCATTATCAAGATGAACCACCTTCCTACCATGAACCCTTTCTCCCAACAAATGAACCCTCCTATCCACCCCAAACCTCCTTGGAGAAAGCACTTACCGATCTAAACTCTACTATACAAGCTCTCATCGCCCAAATCGGACCACCAAATACCTTCAACAATCAACCCTCAAGCTCTAGTGCACTTCTTTTTCAACCACAGAATGATCTCTTCATCCCATCACTACCATCCAAGGAAGAGCACCCACATCCATCAATCCAAGAGCAACATGATCCCAATGATGCTATTGACATGGAACAAGAGAGAAGGGATCATCTTCGCGAATCCATACTTCATAAGGAGCTAGAGGAGGCCCTAAAGATGAAGGTAGTAAAGACCCTTGAAGTCGAAGGAGTGGTTGAAGAATCAGTGAAGGAAGACATCAAGGAGGAGTCTGATTTTGTCTTAGAGCAAGAGGAGGCCCAAAATGTGGAGATAGGAGAGACCTTTGAAGATGAAAGAATAGTTGAAATGAGTTGTCATGGAAAGAAAATCATCAAGGATGAGTATGATTTTATATTAAAACTACAGGACAAAGCAGTAATTATTGAAGAGGAAGAAGTGGTTGAAGATCTGGGAGATGCTGAACCTCCATGGGAAAGTCAAGACATAGAGCCTCCTTCTAAGACGGTTGCATTTGATGTTGAGGAGGGTGTACAACCTCCAAGGCATGTCATGGTTAAGGACATGGAAGAGGTCGATCAAGAGATGGAGATTCAAGAAGAAGAAGCACAACCTCCCATGCCCTTGGAAAGCAGTGAAGAGGAGATTGAATTGGAAGAAAGCTACCAAGAGGAAGAGGTTGAAATTGAAGAAGCTTACAAGGAGGTGGAAGCTATTAGAGAAGAGCACAAGGGAGTGGAGCTTGCAAGTTCATTAGAAACACCTCTCCCAAGGCCATTACCGTCCAACACAACGTTCAAGTGGGTAAAATTCCTACCCTTGACCTTTACCTTCCCACTTGAATATGGGCTACTGGAGACGGATGGTCAACTTAGAGCTCTTTGTGGCATTAAGAGTAAGAGGAAGATGGTCAGTGGTAAGAATTATCCTGCAAGGTTCATTATGGTTGGAAGATTTAAGTTTAAACGCAAAGGTTGGTGTAGAGCTCAATTGAATGGGTCTGGAAAGTTGTTTGGATGCTTCAGTGAGAATTCTAAGGCTGAACCACCCGGATGGAATCATGATAATCAACTTGAAGACGAGTGTAGAAACAAGATTTGGGATCCCGGAGGCCATTGGAAGTCCAAGCATTGGTGGCAGTTTCAGGATGAGTTCAAGCACAAGCAACCATAACAAAGGACTCTCCAAATGTCCAACTTAAGGACAATAACTAAAAGTGCTAGGTGGGAGACAACCCACCATGGTATGATCGTTCCTTTTTCATTTTTTATTTAGTTTTATTTGTTTTCAAGTTTTATTTTATTTTATTGTATTGAACCTGGAGTTTTGCATAACATTCATATTAGCATTGCATTCTGCATACTGCATTATTTAAAAAAAAAAACACGCACGCGACGCGGCAGCGTCCCTGACGCGTCCGCGTCACTAGTGCGTTGTGAAGAAAAAAAAGTAAACAGAAAGTCACGCGAAAGCGTGGCTGGAGGCGCACTTTAGGCACAAATATGCCCACGCATCCGTGTCACCCACGCGAACGCGTGCTCCAACAAATTGACGTAAAAGGGGTGCATGGCCGAAAGTTGTGCTGGAGTAGGGCTGGACTGGCGCTAGACGCACAAGCTTTACCACGCGAACGCGTGCCCCACGCGTCCGCGTCATCCTCCAATCTTGGCCATTCAGGCGATCGCGTCCACCATGCAAACGCGTCACCTCGAAAATTGGCAACAATGAGTTTTGAACAGAGAATTGTGCGGGCGCGAGGCTGCCCTCGCGCCAGTAGCATAGAACGAGTCACGCGTTCGCGTGACCGACGCGTCCGCGTCGATTCCTATAAGCACAATTCGCGCGAACGCGTACCTCGCGCGTCCGCGTCGCTAGCGTCGCACAACCTATCTAGATTAGTGCCAATTATCTTATCTTTTCTTCTCTAATCCTAATTTCTTCTATCTTTTCTTCTTTCTTCTTTCTTTCCTACTTTCTTTTTCTTCATCATCCTTCTTCACTTCCATTCTATTTTATTTAATTTATTTGCCTACTTTCACTCATTGCATTTTAATTTTGCGCATATTTTTATTTTCTTTTCTAAATTTATTTTTCCATTGGTGTTAAATGTTCTTATTCAGCTGTTATATCTTTTCTGGTATTATTTGGTGCTTAGTGACTTGTTTTACACTGTTGGATGATATCTATCTGTCAACGCCAATCTTTTATGATATCTGTGTTCCTTTTTATATTGACATGCATTTATATCTATATTGTCCTTCATTATCTGTTGTCTCTTCCCCTTTGTTGCAATGTTTGCACTATTGATATGCCACGTACTTTTATTGTTTTCTCACTTGCATGTTGTAGCTACAATGTAATTGAGACCCTTATCATTTGGCATTAACCCACCCATACTTCATTTATTTTCTTATCTTTATTTCTGAGTTACTCTTCTTCCCTTTTTCTTTTAGGATGGCCACCCGGAAGGGAACCGGAAGACGTTTACATGGGGAGACAGACAAGTCCATCTGCAAAATCTTCAAAGAAAAGCATCACTTGGAGCCACCCATCCACTTGTACATCTTAGCATGCACCGAGGACGGTGCAATCTTTAAGTGCGGGGAGGTCGATATCGATCTCCATGGGTTAGTTACTCTTCTATCTCAACACCAATGGTTTATTTTCCTTGTTAGTTGTTGCATTTACTTGTTTGATTGCATATTTGTTTGATTTTGGGCATATTTTACTACTTGTTGAAGAAATATTTTCTTTTTCAAAAAACTTTTTTAAAGTATTTCACTAATTTGAATAAAATTTAATGTTAAACTTGTTTGAAGAAATATTATACTGGAACATAGTTTAGAGCTCGAAAACACAAAACCAGTGAGATTTTGAGCTTATTTGAATTGATTGCATTTTATCAACCAATATTCTGTTTTAGTGTGTATTTTTCTCTCTAAAATTGTGATCTTTGTCTTGCTTAATTCTATATTTCCATTATTTGATGTATGCATACACTTACATGATTAAGGCCTTTGTTTCACTGAGGTTACATACCCATATGGCCTTACCCTTTCATTATTCTTTGCAAATCAATGTTGAGCCTATTATACTCCTTTGTTCTTTACTTTAGCACATCATTAACTCTAAGCAAAAGACAATAATACCCTTAATTTGAATCCTTGGTTAGCTTAGACTAGTGAGAGTGCTTATAATTTAAGTGTGGAGAAATTGAATTTGGAAACATTTGGTTTGAGAATTGAGTATGTTAGAATTTTCTGAAAATGTGGAAGAAATGTTTAGGACATGATTCATGCATCCAATAATTTAATCATATGCATTGAGAAAAATAAAAGAAAATAAAAAATATATATATATAAAAAAAGAAGTGAGAAAAAGAAAAGAAAAAAAGAGCAATTAAGCAAAAAGGGGACAAAATGCCCCAAAGTAAGTGGTGAAAGCAATGCATATGTACTGTACTTGAAATTAGAATGCATGAATATGTGGAAAACATGGTTAATGGATAGTTAGATGTGGTATTATGATTACATGGATTGTCTAAAGTTAGGTGGAAAGTTTAAGTTAATTAAGGATTCAGATTTTAGTCCACCTGGCCAAATACAATCCTACCTTGACCCTAACCCCATTACAACCCTTAAAAGACCTCTTGGTATGTGTATCTGTGCATTAAATTTATGTTGATTGTTAGATAAAGAGCAAGCCTTAGAAAGCAAGGTTAGTAGAGAATTGAGAGAATCAAACCTAAAACACTTGAGTGATTAGAGTGCATACACTCCCAGTGAGGGTTCGATGCTCGATTCTTTGTTCCCGGCTTTCATGAGCTATTTTCTTCTACAAGCCTATTTGTACTTCATTTATATGATTTGAATTAGTGAAATCCAGTTCATCTTTATTCTTGGAGAATTTATTTACTTTTAAACCAAGTAGGAAAAAGCATTCTTCATGTAGTTGGATTCATATAGATAGGTTGCATTTCATACATTCTACCATTCCTCTTCACCCCTTTATAGTTTCTCTTGAGCTTAGCATGAGGACATGCTAATGTTTAAGTGTGGAGAGGTTGATAAACCACTATTTTATGGTTTATCTTGTGCTCAATTGAGTGATTTTTATCAACTCTTTACCCACTTTTTCATACTATTTGCATAGTTTTACGTTTTCCTTCCTAATTTTGTGCTATGATTGAAAACATGTTTCCTAGGACTTTAAATTGCTAATATTAATCATCTCTTATTACCATTAGATGCCTTGATATGTGTGTTAAGTGATTTCAGAGTTTATAGGGCAGGAAAGGGTTAGAGGATGGAAAGGAAGCATGCAAAAATGGAAGGAATACAAGAAGTTGAACAAATTGCTAAGCTGTCCAGCCTGACCTCTTCGCACTCAAACGGTCATAACTTGAGCTACAGAGGTCCAAATGAGATGGTTCTAGTTGCATTGAAAAGCTAACATCCAGGGCTTCACAACGATATATAATTTGTCATAACTGCTCCGTAGCCAGGCGACACGACCGCGTGGATTACGCGGACGCGTGACTGGCAGAAACGCAATCCACGCAAACGCGTGGACGATGCCTCCACGTCACTTTGCCGCGACCTGAACGTAACAAAAATTGCTGGGGGCAATTTCTAAGCTGTTTCTGACCCAATTTTCAGCCTAGAAAACACAGATTAGAGGCTATAAAGTGGGGGAATGCATCCATTCATTAAGGGGTCGATCATTATTCACTTTTCATAAGTTTAGATGTAGTTTTTAGAGAGAGAAGTTCTCTCCTCTCTCTTAGGTTTTAGGATTAGGATTCCTCTTAAAGGATTTAGGATTTCAACTCTTCATCAGGTTCAATATTTCTTTTACTTTATATTTCTCGTTTACTTTCAGATACTTTAATGCTCTCATTTAATTACTTATGTTACCAAATTAGCTTATGTACTCTTTATATTTTTGGATTAATTTCCTTTTATTAAATGCAATTGAGGTATTTCAGATTTATGATTCTTATTTAGCTTTTTTATATTCTTGGCTTTAATTGATTAACTAGAGGCTCTTGAGTTATTAAACTTATCGTGATTGTTAATTAATTCCTCTAATTGACTGGAATTCCGCTAACTCTAGTCTTTCCTTAGGAGTTGGCTAGGACTTAGGAATCTAACTAATTAGTCCACTTGACTTTCCCTTGCTTTTGTAAAGGTTAACTAAGTGGGGTTAAATTTAATTCTCATAAGAATAACTAGGATAGGACTTCCGAATTTTCATACCTTGCCAAGGGTTTTATTAGATATTAATTTATTAATTCCTGCAATTTATTTTCCTTGTTCAAACCTTTCAAAACCCAAAAACATTGTTTTCCATAACTAATAATAAGAACACCTCCCTGCAATTCCTTGAGGAGACGACCTGAGGTTTGAATACTTCGGTTTATAAATTTTATTGGGTTTGTTACTTGTGACAACCAAAACGTTTGTATGAAAAGACTTTTGTTGGTTTAGAAGCTATACCTGCAACGAGGATTTATCAGTGAATTTCTAGACCACGCAAAAGTTCTCTCTTCAAAATAGAAATTATTATAAGAGATACGTTGCAAGCATAGTTCTTAACCAACCAAAAATCCGCTTATCAATTTAGAAGGGTTGTCACAAAATTAAAATTAAAATACTGGGAGTATGAATCCCAGGTCGTCTCCCAACGAGTTGCAGAAAGATGTGCTATTTTATTATTCAGATGTTTTCTAAAATGGTTTGAGTTGATAAACAGGAAATTAAATCAGAGAATTTATGTTATTTAAATAAAAAAACTTTGACCGGGAGTAGATTAGTTGGAAGGCCTATCCTTGTTGGAGTTCTCCCAAGATCAATTGATAATTGAAGGTTGTCTGCTCAGTTATCCCTTACAGGATAAAGGAAAGTTAAGCAAGTTGGAAGTTAGTTTCTACTCCCAAGTTCTAATCCTCTCCCTTAGGAAGGACTAGTGTCAGTGATTAGATGGCGACCCAACGCTAAACCCAATTATAATTTTACTCTTGGGCATTCCAACTCAAGGTCCTCCTTTCAACCAACTCCCAATCAAGTTATGGAACTACTCGCTCATTATGAATGTAAATTCACGAAATAAGAAAGGGAAATAAAGAAAGACATGATAAATAATAATCAAAATGATCAATTAAAATAAAAATAGTTCCTGTATTAATAAATTCTAAAAATAATCCAAAAGTAACACTGAAGAAATTAAGGATATGAAAGAGTAAGTGACAAGTAAGGAAACAAACTAGAATGACGAAGTCTTGACAGAGGTAATAACTCTTCTTAATATCCCAATCCAAAAAGCAATAAAATCAAATTCCTAAGAACTATGAATGTGTAGAGGAAAAACCTAGAGGAGGAGTAAAATCAGAGCTAAAACTAAAATTATGCAGAATGAATGTTGTTCCTGGTCTCTGCATGTTCCCTGGCTCTAATCTACTTTTCTGGGCCGAAAACTGGGTCAAAACAGGGCCCAAAATCGCCCCCAGCGAATTCTACAAATTCTGCAGATCGCACACGTCATGCGATCGCGTCATCCACGCGTTCGCGTCATCCAGCATTTTTCCTTGCCACGCGTGCACGTCGTCCACGCATTCGCGTCACTTATGCAGTTTCCAATCCATGCGTTCGCGTTAGGCACGCAAGCGCGTCACTGCAATTTCCTCTAATTCGCGCGGTCGCATGAGCCATGCGTCCGCGTCGCTTCTCACTGGTCATCTCCTCAATTTCTTGTGTTCCTTCTATTTTTGCAAGCTTCCTTTCCAATCTCCAAGTCATTCATGCCCTATAAAGCCAGAAACACTTAACACACAGATCACGACATCGAATGGAATAAAGGAGAATTAGAATACATAATTAAAAGTCTCTAGGAAGAAAGTTTTCATACATGGAGTAATTTTGGGATGGAATTGTAAATACATGCTAATTTAATGAATAAATGGGTAAAGATTTGATAAAACCACACAATTAAATACAATATAAACCATAAAATAATGGTTTATCAACCTTCCCATACTTAGACATAAGCATGTCCTCATGCTTAGTTGAAGGAGATAAAATAAATGAGCAGGAACATGTAAAACTCATGTTATGCAATGCAACCTATACGTATGAATGCAACTATATGATTCTTGTCCACTTGGTTAAAAGTAAATAAGCTCCTTAAGACAAGCACAAATCAAATTCCACTAATTCAATTCTTATGTAGTAACAACAGATAAAAATGCAAGAAGGTAGCTCATGAAAGCAGGGAACATAGAATTTAAGCATTGAACCCTCACTGATGATGTATGTACGCTCTAATCTCTCTAGTGTATAGGGTAATCACTCTATCCTTCTCTAATAATGCTTTCTAATTTTTTTGTTTTTCACCTAACCAATCAACAACAGTTAATGTACCAATGCAAACATCATGAGGTCTTTTCAAGGTTGTAATGGGGCCAAGGTAAGGGTAAGGATACATATATGGCTAAGTAAGCTTACAAATTGAATCTTTAATTAACCCAAGCTTTCACCTAGCTATATACATTCTATATAACTTAAATTTCATACCTAGCTACCCAAAATTTCTCTTTCACATTCCTTACTCATGTATCAACTTTTATTTTAATTTTATCATATATGCATTGATCCTTGAATTTTAACTTAGCATTGGGGTAATTTTGTCCCCTTATTTATTTATTGAATATTTTTGGATTTTTTTTAACATAAACACAGCTTATCAATGCACATAGAATTTTAATTTTTCTTTTATAGTTTCACATGAGTAGGTACCCAAATAATCATTATGTTATCATGACACATTCCCTTATTATCTTTTGTTCCCACAATCTTCCCATACTCAATTAACACACAATTCTATCTCAAGCTAACCAAAGATTCAATTGGGATATATAATTATTTTTCCACTTAAGGCTAGTGACGTGGTAAAATAAAGAACAAATGAAATTTAAAGGCTCAAAGTGGCTAACAAAGGTAATTGGAAAGGGTAGGCTTATTTGGGATAAGTGAGCTAAACAAAAAATGGCCTCAATCATATGCAAGCATAGAAATATATTAAACATTGGACATATAGGATGAAAGAAAATATAGATTACAATCATAGAGAAGTAAACACGCAAGAATAAAATAATTATGGTTAAATAATGTAACCATGTATTTAGGCTCAAAGTCTCACAGGTTGTGTGTTCTTTAGCTCAAAAACCATGTTCCAAATACAACTTCAGGCAAATTTAATATAAAATTTTTTATTAAAATTAGCGAAATTTTGTTCTAAAAATAGAGTCTTAGAAGAAACTTATTATCTTTTCAATCAAGTAGAACAAGCATGCAACTAACTTATTACTATGCAATTTATCCTATTCTACAAAAGAAAAACTAACTAAATATCCTATTTTATTGGTGTTAGGGAAGAGAAATGACCTCCGGAAGTCAGGTAATAACCGACCTCCCCACACTTAAGGCTTTGCACCGTCCTCGGTGCCATCTGTCAGGAACAAAGGTGGGTTGGTAGCAGTATCTCCACAGTCGGGACCGTCATGGCTCCCTGTGCTGGTAAATGAAGTGGAGTCCGGGGTGTCTGGGTCTTTGTATTTTCCCATAAATAGCTCCTTGAGGTAGGTGAATCGGCACTTGTTACGGCGCTCTCTTAGCTTTGCTTTGTGTACCTGCCGATCTAACCTCTCAAGTATCTGATGAAGCAGTTGGTTTGTTGTAGGTGCTTGTGGTGTTGAAGGAGGAATGTCTTCAGCCGGTTTCATAGGCTGGCTTGTAGTGGCTGCTGGAAGTCTGATATATTTTCCGTTAGGGAGGTACTGATCATCCCATGGGAGCATGGCTTTGGTGTCTCCAGCTCTATAGGAGACTCTGGCTACTGAGACGAGATCTGAAACCAAGGCGGGAAAAGGTAAGTTGCCTGCAATTTGTACGTGTCCCATAGCATTCCGGATGTGTCTTGGTAGGTTCAGAGGCTGGTCTGTAATGATGCACCATGGTAGAACGGCCATGTCTGCAGTGAAGGAGCACTCGTGGGTGCTCGAAAAGATGTAATGGGACATAATCTGTGTCCACACGCGAGCCTCCAAGGTAAGTCCAGAAGCCAATATTCCCTTAGGTCGGGAATGATGGTATCTGTAGATCCATCTGCTGCCAGGTAGTGCGATAACTCTGAGAACATCATCCCAGTCAAATTGGTACATCTGGCACTTGAGTGCGGCCTCTTGAAATGCGTCTAGTCCTTCTGGAGTAGGGGAAAGATCTAAAGCTCGCTGAATGGCCTCTTCTGTAATGGGGACTTGCTTCTGTCGGACATAGACAGACTGCAGGGTTGGCAGGTGAAAATTAGAGTAGAACTCGACTATCCAGGAAAGATTAACCTGCCGTGGCTGTCTCTGTAGGAAACTCCATTGTCTTCGTTCAATTTGCGGCTCAACAAATTCAGCAATACGGGTCGGGAGGATAAGAAGGTATTCATTGTTGTAACTCCTTTCTGCCAGGATGGGGAACATCTGCTCACAGTAGCGATTGGTAAATCGCGCAGTGTCCTTTGCTGGGAAGGCTTTCTCTTTTTGATCAACCTTTATAATCCTCTTAATTCTTTTTGTTGAGGGCTTAACTGCAGTTGAAGATGGCTCTGCCACTAATGCTCTCTTTGTTCCTCTTCTTGCTGGTGTTTTGGGAGTAGCTTTCTCCTTGCCTTTCTTGGTGGCCATCCTAAAAGAAAGAAAACAGAAAGTATGTTAAAATGTCAAGGGTTGGAGCAAAGAAGAGAACGGGATAGGTGGTAATTAATGCACATTAAAAGATGAAAATGTTAACACATGGTCATGACTACATGTGAAAAACATTAATGGAAATATAGCAAGCGCATATGATGACAATTAAATGCAAGGTGTTTATTGGCATGCAGGCAAAGGCATGAGTAACATAGATCAAACATTCAATGTTCAAGTTAGATTACCAAGCATTTCAAACTAATAATCTGTTTGTAATGACAATTATATTGAATTAATGTGATATGAAAAAGGGTTTTGTGAAAAGCAAGCATTTTAGAGTAGTAGGATAAAAGATATCGCAAAACAGTGCACAATGCCATACGGGCGTTTTCACAAACACATAGCATGCATGGTAAATAAGCTAATGAAAATAATAAATTGAATATGCAAGGAACCCTTAAAAATTAATATATAATTGCCAAACAATTTTTGCAACAATCCACAAGCATATAATAAGAAACAATGACCCAAATAAATTTCCGGTGGGTGCTTCATAGCTTCATATAGGTTGAAACTCATTGCTCTTCCATCTATCTCAAAAGAGTAAGTTCCTGAGAAGGCATCCAATTTGAACCTTGAAGTCGTCAGAAATGGCCTTCCAAGCAGGATGGATGATGTAACACCCTACCATACTTAGTATTATGCTTAAGTCATAAGACTGAGATAGTAAGGTATTACAACCTCTAAGAATAGTAATATATGTATATAATAATAAAGAAAAAGATATTTAACTATGAGCCTTGAAAAACGGGTAAAACAAAATCGCAAAATAAAAAGGTGCAATGCTCAGGAAAGGATTACTTGCGTGCTAAGAAACCTAATAGGAACATGATAAAGATAAGCAAAAGAATAAAGGACAACCAAGGAAGCAGCATAACTAGCCCCTGACTCAGCCTGCGAAGCTAAGGCTGGCCGGAGGCTATATATATATATATATATCTAAACATATATAAGTGCTCTCAAAATATCCCAAAATACACTATAATATAAAAATAACTCCTATCTCTCCCTCAACCTCTAAGAGGAGCAGCATACATAAGTTACTTGGAGAGTAAGCTAAACATATATATACATATATACAGCCAGAAGCCAAAATACACCCAAGGACTACTTCGCTTTCCAGGATCCAGACACCTAGCAAGGAGCCTCTCGACCTGCATTTGAAAAACAACAATACAATATGGAATGAGAACCGGAGGTTCTCAGCATGGTAAAAGGGTCACACGTATAATAAATAAGGTCCTGAGAATGCCATAGGCAATTCTAGAACTCCGTTATACAATTATCCAACTTAATTACTAATTAGAAGCTATAAACATGGGTAGGTATTCTAAATCTATCTAACTTACTCAATTTCAATCCTAATCTAACACCAAACCATTTCTCCATCTCCTCCATCCCTCTATCATCCACAATGCAACAGAAACAAGCAACCAAACAAGGTCACGCACAAGTAATGAGCAGATAGTACAAATCGCAAGTATAATAGATAGCAGGTGATATATATCAATTAGGCAAACCCAGGAAATGCATAGCAATCAAAACAAACAAATGCATATGATGTATGCCTATCCTATGGCTGATGGGGCCCATCTGTCGGTTATCCAGCCAACCCGACAAGTCCGAGAACCTTAGACTGTCTCCCGTCGTGCATCCCCAAGAGTCTATTGCATAGAGTTCACATTCAATCATCATATAAATCACTCAATGGGGGTTATCTATACCCGGGAATTTATACGTGCCCGGTCACCCTTACGATGTAGGGTTAACAGAGTATCGAGAATCAACCTGGAACACGTGGTGGCGAGCCACGGTATTTACCCAGGAAAACTCATATCTCATATATCAACATTCATAAGCCATTTCATAGTCATAATCATTATTTAATCCTTCATCAAGCCATGGCATGTTAACTTCTTTTATTAACAACCTCCCTTTCACATTTTTCATCATCATTCCCTTATAATTCATCTTGATTACCCTTTCCGGGTCCTGACCAAACTATTTATCAAACTCTTCTCAACCTTCTTAATATCGAATAATCTTAAAATCAACCCAACTCTAACATTAAATCAATCACATCACATGAAGATTAAACTTTAACTTCTCTAACCCATGATTATCACTAAGACATCCTCGACACTCTATTTTCTTTTCTACTTTTAATATAACAAATAAACTCAGAATTGCACAAACTTTATGTCCAGGCGTTCATATTGAAATAATCTTTCTAAAAAACTAAAAATCATAATTTTCTGATTTCTCTAGCCTCAGAAATAAAGGAAAAACCGTGATTACTCTGCAGTGCATAAAACCAGAAAAATAGCAGCAGCATGTGATATTCAAAATTCAATATAAAATCTAAGTTAAGTCCAATAACTTTAAAAATTAATGTAGTTAAACTTTACTCATCCAGGTTTCTTTCTCAATTGGTTCTGAGATAATACCATTTTTAATGAAGAAGTTACTTTACCTGGAAGTTAAGTAAAAATGAGTCAAAATATGTTTTAGAAACCAACAAGCTTAGTAACTTTCAATTTGAATAACTTTTATTACAAAACTCCAATTAAGCTAAATTTTGGTCTGAGAACTCCTAGCTCATCCTGAAATAAGTGTATCTTAGTTGCAACCCAATTTCTATTCAATTCTAAGAGTTACAAGCATTGGAAGTTGATACATAGCTTGCTGAAATCTGTTTCTTTTCAGCTTTGACTGCCAATATTCAAAAATTCACAACTCCCAATCCTTAACTCTTAAAATTCTGAAGTTTTATATCAATAAATAAAGTTAATCAAATTTTATAAAAAAATTAGTTTTGCTCCAAAACTCAACTCGTAGAAGTCACAGCAAGACTCACAAGTTGCTGCCCTGTTTGACCTTTTCTGCTGTAGGACAGATTTAACAACCTAAATTTTAAAAATTTGCCATAAATTGTATATTTAACAAAAAGGTCCCAAATTTTCCAGTATAGTTTCTTATAGTCCCAAGTTTATCTCAAACTTGGTCTCATACAATTCCGATCATTACATAATTAGTTACAGCATATGTAATACCACCACAACACAACTCTACATCCTTATTAACAAACACCAATCCTAATCCATCATAAGTAAATATAAGAGCACACCATTAGTAACTTGCACACCTCATAATTCCAATATATATCCACCAACAAATCCATTTCAATAACATTACAAGGCTAATCATTAAACACAACAAACAATTCAACTTATCTTATGGTTCCTCTAACCTAAGTTTTCACAACACCATAAATATTAAACATGCAAAACTTAAACCATACCTTGGCCGATCACTTTATTCAACCCAAGACAGCCTCACAAGCAAGAACACAGCCCTCCAAGCTCAAAGAAACAGCCACAAACCAAGCCTCAATCACCAATAAACCTCCAAATGCTCACTTTTTACTTCCAATGCATATATATACGAACTTAACTCTCACCTAATACACATATATGTTCCAAATCAGATTTTACCTAATAGAATTAAAATCAAATTAAAGTTTAGGGAAACCTTACTGCTCCCACACGTGTAGCAACTCAAACCCAGTAAGCTCTGTAAGCTAAATCGAACCTAGAACATCAAAATTGGCAAAATCTCCCCATTGGGTTTCAATTTCAAGAATAGAAAGAGGGGTAGAGATTATGGAATAGAAATGGAGCTTACTGGTGAAATTGATTTGATAGAAATGTAGAGCTCAATGCGCTGGACGCGTGGCCGCGAACGGTGCGGCAATCGGAGCCCGGACGAAAGAGTTATGGCGGATTAAAGGAGGTTAAGGGTTTGGGGGCTCTTCTTCCTCCCGAAATCTGTTTTGATGCGTTGCATGCAAATGGGGGAAGAAGGAGCTGCTGTCTTCTTTAAGTGTTTGGGTCCGGTTGGACCCACGGGCCTGGTTTGGGCCCCAGTTCAACCAGTTCGGCCCTTCCGATCTGATTTTGGGCCAAATTTTCGAAATTGGTATCAAAATTCTCGTTTTGACGAGCTCTATCCTATTTTGATACTAGTTTTACATTTTTAATTTTCCTATTTAAAATTTGATTTATTGACAAATTATTTCCCGATTTTAGCGGGGTTTACAGATGATGGTCTTCCTGAGTCATTAGGGGGCATCTCCAAGATGTAGAAGTAAATAGGGGATGTTAGCCCCTTAATGCTCACCAGCACGTCCTCAGCAATTCCAACCACCGAGATTATGCTTTTATCTGCTAAAACAAAACGTGCTGCTAACCTTTTTAAGGGAGGGAACCTCAAAGAATCGTATACAGATAATGGCATAATACTCACACATGCACCTAAATCACACATGAGTCAAAAAATTGTATACCCTCAATAGTACAAGTAACCATGCATGGACCCGGATCCCTAGATTTTTCCGGTATGGCACCCATTAAAGCAGAAATAGAGCTACCTAGAGGAATAGTTTCTAAATCATGTATTTTATCTTTATTCATGCATAAATCTTTTAGAAACTTAGCATATTTAGGTACCTGGCAAATGGCATCAAAAAGGGGAATAGTTACCTCAACCTTTTTGAAGATCTCCACCATCTTGGGGTCTAGCTCCATCTGCTTTCCGGGTTTCCTAGCAAGGTGTGGAAAAGGAATGGGAATGACGCGTTTGATATGGTTGTAGTGTAAAGTTCGAAGCTCCTGCTTCCTGGAGAGTAATCCTTCTAGCCTCTGCCATATCACCTGTGCGTAAATCAACAGAATCAGTAGAAGAGGAGCTTGTTTCTTCCTCAAATGACACTTCAGATTCGCCCTCAGATAAGACTGGTGAATTGGTAGAAACCACTTCACCGCCCTCAGAGGCTAACTAATGTCGAGCTCATCTAATCCATGAAATAGTTCTTTCGATTTCAGGATCAAACGCGACTAAGCTTGGATCCGGAAACGAACGAGTCATTCAATGAAAGAAACATATAGCTCGTGCTAATAAAATAAAATAAAATATACAAATATGTAAATATAAAAATATTTATACCAACCAATAATTTAGCACATTGTTGCAACTCCCCGGCAACGACGCCAAAAATTGATGGGCGAAAAATTGCTGATTAATAATTTATAATGGAAATAACGTTGCGACTACAGTTCTTAACCAACGAAAATTCCGCTTATCAATTTAAAAAGAGTTGTCACAATTTACTTAATAAAATACTGGGAGTAAAATTCCCAGGTCGTCTCCCAACAAGTTGACAAAAGAGTGCAAATTATTGATCAGGAGTTTTTTGAGAGATTATAGAGTTGAGAACTAGAAAAAAAATGATTATGAATTAAAGCAATAGAAATTAACAAGAGGTTTTATATATTTAAATTAAAAAGCCTTGACTAGGAGAAGATTAATCGGAAGTTCTATCCTTGTTGAATTTTCCCAAGTGTAATAGTAAGAGGTTGTTGTTTCTACTTAGTTATCCCTTACCGAATAAAGGAAAGTCAAGTAACTGAACCAACTCCGATTCATAAGTCCTAATCCTCTCCTATGGAAGGATTAGCAATAATGACTAGAGAGTCAGCCAACAACTTCCAATTACAAATTAACACTTGAGTATTCCAACTCAAGGGTGTCCTATTAATCAACTCCAAAGTCAAGTTGAAAGCCTACTGATGCACGAAAAACTTGTCTCTCAATAAATCTCCCTTCGGCAAGTGTACCGAAGTTGTCGTCAAGTAAAAACTCACAATAGAGTGAGGTCGAATCCCACAGGGATTGATTGATCAAGCAACTTTAATTAGAAGAATGTTCTAGTTGAGCGAATCCAGGATTTGGGTTGAGAGTTGCAGAAAATAAAATGGCGGGAATGTAAATAACAGAAAAGTAAATGCTAAAATTAAAGGACTGGAAGTAAATAACTGAAAATAAATTGCAGAATTGTAAATGGGAATGGGGGCTTTGCTCATAAAAGTAAATGGCAGAAATTAAAGAGAATGGGTAAGATCAGAGATGGGGAGTTCATTGGGCTTAGGAGATGTTGCAATTCTCCGGATCAAGTTCATTTTCATCTCTTCCTCAATCAATGCACTCATTGATCTCCTTGGCAATCTTAAGTGATTGAATTACAATTTCTTGCAATTCAATCTCTCAAATCTTGATCAATAGCCAATTCCTTGGTCAATTGCTCATGAGAAGAGATGAAGTATGGTCACTGATTATACCACATGCATTTCCCAAATCAAGTATTGAGAGGGTTATAGTCACATACCCATCCAAACCCAATTTGGTCCAGCATGAGAAAGCATTTCTAGCTTGATCTCTTCATTCCTCTTTCAAGGTTCAAAAGAGATCCAAGTTTGAATAGCTTCTCTTCCAAGATAACTACTCAATTGGATGAAGATCGAAAGCTTTCAAGTAAAATCAAGAGGAAAGATAGAAGAAGAATAATGAAAATTAGTATTGATCCATCAAATTACAATAGAGCTCCCTAACCCAATGAAAGGGGTTTAGTTGTTCATAGCTCTTGAAAATGAAAACAAAGATGGAGAATACATCATAAAACTAGAATTTGCAAAGAAAGTAAAATACAGAGAGTAGTTCTCTTTTTCCCAGCCTCCCGAGCTTCTTTACAATTCAAAGCTACTCCTATATATACTACTCTTCTCAGCTTCTAGTTTACTCTTCAAGTCTTGGGCCTTTGGATCTTGAGTTTGAAGCAGTTCTTTTCTTCATTTGGGCTTGGCTTTACTTGCAGAGAGAAAGTGCTAAGTGGGCAGAGACTTCAGCTCAGGACGTTAGGAGTGTTAATATTTAGTGAGAATATAAGTTTGAGAACGTTAGTGACACTTAACATTGTCACTAACGTTCCAATGCACCCCTTTGCCTCACGTTAAAACCCACGTTAACTAGGTTAACGTGGCTTTTAACGTTGCCTTGTTAATCCTTCGAGAACGTTAGTGACACTCAACATTGTCACTAACGTTCCAGTGTGCCCCTTCTTGTTTCACGTTAAAGCCTAGGTTAACGTGGCTTCTAACGTGGTCCTTGCCAACCTTCGAGAACGTTAGTGACACTCAACATTGTCACTAACGTTCCAATGTGCCCCTGGGTCTCACGTTAGAGTCCACGTTAACTAGGCTAACGTGGCCTCTAACGTAGCCATCTTTAGCCATCCCAACGTTAGTGACAATGTTGAGTGTCACTAACGTTGGCTCATCCTTCATTCCTCATCGTTAGCTTCCACGTTAACTAAGTTAACGTGGAGTTTAACGTGACTCTTGGGGGTTGTGTGGTTGCTTCAACGTTAGTGACAATGTTGAGTGTCACTAACGTTGTCGACAACTCTTCATCCTTTACGTTAGTTCCCACGTTAACCAAGTTAACGTGGGAGTTAACGTGGTACTTTGCACCATAGGCCAACGTTAGTGACAATATTGAGTGTCACTAACGTTGGCTTCTCTTCCCCCTTTAACGTTAGAGGCCACGTTAACTAGGTTAACGTGGCTTCTAACGTGGCCACTTATGAGTAATTGCCAACGTTAGTGACAATGTTAAGTGTCACTAACGTTGGCTCAACTTCTCTTCTCCATGTTAGAGTTCACATTAACTTAGTTAACGTGACTCTCTAACGTGAGCATTGATGGCTTTTTGAGAATGTTATTGGCAATCACTTTTCTCATTAATCTTGCAAGTTACCTCCCCTTTTCTTGCTTCCTTTTTGGTCCTGAAATCAAGCAATAAAGTGCATCAAAACTCTAGTCCAAGTCATGAGTAATGAAACATAATATTTGTCACTAAACTTATGCAAAATCCTCATGAAATTATGTAAAATGCACAATGTATGCTTGAATCAAGGCATAAGTGAATATTTACCCAAAACTAGCTTATTTCCTAAAGAAATGTATGAAACTATCCTAAAAACAGTAAAGAAAAGGTCAGTGAAACTGGCCAAGATGCCCTGGCATCACAACACCAAACTTAAAGCTTGCTTGTCCCTAAGCAAGTACTGGAACAAGAGAATGATGAATGGAATATCCAGAGGAATGAGTCATCCTTGTGGAAGTCATATTACTGATTTTATGGTGGTTTCATGCATAGCAACATAGGTTCATTCCATTACTGGCTTTCAGACCTTTATCATGTCCCTAAACACTTACTTTGTTTATATCACATGAGACTTTTATTCATTGATCCTTTTATTGTTATTTCAAGGGTTATTTGTGTTATTTAGGCTAAGTGCTCTGTAAGGGGGCAACTCTTTAAGATAAGCTTTCAGCCAACACTCCCGAAAGAGTTGGTTCAAGGTGCTAGGTGTTGAAGCACCCCTAAGGACTTACTCCCTCAAGTCTCTCCCCCATACATACACACCACAGGCATATAGTTTATTTATTTTCTTTTCTTGAGACCTTGGTGTCCAGCACCTCTTTGGGTTACTAAATGCTTTGTAGTGAGGGTTACTCTTGATAATGGATTTTCAGCTGATAATCCCGGGTTAGTTAACCCAAGTTACCAAGTGATAAAGCACCCCTAAGAGCTTATTCATCCAAGTAGATCCCTCACACAGGAGCACCACAGACACTTGCCTCAAGCTTAAAACCATTGATGCCTAGACTTATTGCTTACTCTTTTTGTTTTGTTTTTTTCACTTCCATTGTTCTTTCCCTTTTCTCTTCTTAGGATCTTGTTATTAACTTAGTCTCATGAGTGTATCCAAAGCAATGTATTCAGGATAGATAATTGTCCTCCTAGCCTTGTGGTTGAACCAACTTAGCTAACTTATGACTACCCCAAAGATTCATGAATGCACTTCCACAATATCAACTCCACTCTGGTCTTTTAAAAACATAATCCTTCTCTTCTTCAATTTGATTTAAAAGGGACAAGCTTACAAGAAAGGGAAGTAATGATGCAGTGACATAAATACCAGTGCACATAGACTCTCTTCAATACCAAAAACAAAAAAATAACACGATTTGAAAAAGGTTCAAACATAACATGGAAGCAAGTTCTATTTCATACAAGATCTTCCTTAGTTAAAACTTAGAGAAAGATGGAACAAAGAAGAAACTCCACCACCTTTTACTGTTGTGGATGTCCACGCTCTTTTCCTTGCTTGTCCTCCTTGTTTCCTCTTGCATTTCCTCGCATTCGTGCCAATCTTGCTTGCTTTCAATCCTCAAGTGCCTTCCTCACTGACTCATGACTCTCTTCCACCCTTTGTCTTTCCTTTCATGCTAATTCATCCTTCATTTCATCATACTTGGCTATTCCTGGATGCAATATTGGCAGCTGTCCCACTAAGTAGCCGAGCCTGGCTTGAGTATTTATCTGATGTCCTGTTTGACTCATGTAAACTCCTTCTGCGAATGCCCTTTGCTCGTCCAATAGTTCTGCCTGTTCTATTTGTCTTCGATGCATCTCATGTATGTGTGCCCCTTGATGTACTTGGATGTTGATTAGCCTCTGGGTGGATTCTTGTTGCTCGTTTTACCTTTGTTCCATCCTGTTGAATGCTTCTCCCCATTGTTGTCCTTGGTTTAGTTGCTGTTCCATCATTTGCCTTTGCCACTCATCTTGCTGAGTCCTCCATCTTGAAAGTGTTTCCTCTTGCTGCCCCATCATCTGTAATTGAAGCTCTTTCTGAGCTCCTTAGCCTTCCAAATATTGTCTAGATAAGCCATCAATGGCCTCCTGCAATTCGTGCATGTCCAAGGTCTGTTGTGCTGATCCCTCTGTGATTTGGCCTTCCACTACTTGAGGGGCTGTCCTCTTTCTTTACTTCCGTTGAGGCAGGGGGGATACTGCAGCATTCATCCTTCGGACCGTTATTGGAATGCCTTCCTTTATCCAAACGGGGTCCTCATCTTCAAAAACCACCCTAGCTTTCTTGCATATTCGGTAAATAGTGCTGGGGTAACCTAATGTTCCTCTTGAGTCACTTTTCTCTGCCATCTTTCTAATTCCTTGAGCTATGATCTCATGAACCTTGATTTCTCCTCCCTTGAGTATACAATGCACCATTGTTGCTCTCTCGAGATTCACCTCTGAGTTGTTTGCAGCTGGGAGGATAGATCTCTTCACTAGCTCAAACCACCCCTTGGCTTCAGGAGTGAGGTCTGTTCTCTTAATGAACTTTGGTTTATTTCCAGCACCTCTTTCCCAGTCAGCTCCTGGTACACAAAGGTCTCGTAAAAGCTGGTCATAATTGGGGTTGTTGTCCAATCTTGAGTGATAACTTTCTTCTTCAAACGGTATAGACCGTAGCTTCAATGCCCTCATTACACTCATGGGACCAAAATCCACCATTGTTCCTCTCACAAAGCTTGTATATGACTCATCTTTTTTATCATACCTGACTGCATTTGCATAAAATTATCTTATGAGATTTGCATTCACCTTCGTGACCGTGTCAGTGAGGAGCTCCCATCTTCTCCTTTCTACCTTCTCTGTGATTTCGGTCCATTCAGTCTTCTTAACTTGGAATCCTAGCTCATAAATGATTTCCTTATCAACCATCCACCCGTATTGCAATGCATGATGCAAGCTTCTAAATCTCTTCTCATCATATGGGTGTTCTTCCATGGGTTCCTTCCCTTCCCTTCTCTTAGAACTTGAAGATGCCATGAATGATGGTTAATATGTGAAGGTGGTAAGGTTGTGGAGACTTTTGGTTGTTTAGGGTTTTATGGCAGTGAAGAGAGTAGAAAAAAATGTTTATAATTGATAGCGGGTGTCTTGTACAGAAAGGAAGAGTGGTGAAGGGTGTGTGATGACAATAAAGGGTAATACGGACAAGGGTTGTTTATATAGAGAAGTTGTGAAGGAACGGAGGGTGTAGATTGATGAAATAGTCACTTGATGGACGGTTGGGGTTATGCATGGCTAGAAGACAAGGATCATCACTTTATGATGGGGATTGCTCGGTCTTCTAGGGGTCCCATTTTTTCAATGTTGCATGGCAACATTTTCCAATGTATTCCCTCTTTTTGTGGTGTCCGAACTTTCTTTGTTTGGCTGTCCAATCTATCCCTTTTAATGCTCTTTTTTCTTTCCTATAAAGACAAACTAAGTAAAGTAAGAAAAGATATTAAAATGACCATATAAATTTTATGGCTAATATTAATAAAGGGGAAGAAGGGATTTGATTGTTTATCTATGAATTCCAACTAACTAATTAACTATTGGTGGGTCCTTATATGCATTTTGGTGGCACCATGAGGTGACACCAAACTTAGTTTGAATCACTGTGATGAAAGTTTTGTGTTCAAAGCTCCCAAGACTAGCATGCAACTTGGTTTGCTTTAAACACCAAACTTGTTCCTCACTATATTCTGCATAAGAAGATTTTCACCAATCTTTTGTTAAGTTTGGATTGAAGCTCATAAAGATTGACTTATTCATTATCATCTAAAAGCATATAAAACATGGGTTGCCTCCCATGAAGCGCTTCTTTAGCGTCACTAGCTTGACGTTTTTCCTTCATCATGGTGGTTGGTAGTGCTTAAAGTCCTCCCCTCTTGCTGTGGACTTGTATCCATTGGTTGGATCAATAATCTCCACATGTTCCAGGGAAAGAACTCTGTTGATAGTGAAGACCTTGGGTAATTGAGATGGCACAGTAGAGAGATTAGAGGGAATATCTGGGAAGTAGGCTGAGACAACTCTATCCCCTGGAGAGAAGTCTTCCGTAGGGATCTTCTTGTTCTTCCACCCTCTTGGTACCTTCTTCTTTGTTTCTTTTGAGGTTGCCTTCCCCTTGGTGACCTCCTTTTCTAAAGGAGCTGTGGTGCTGTCTTCACCTGCCTCTAGAGGTTTAGGTTCCTCCAACTTTTCCTTGAGCTGTGGCAACTGCTGTTTTCCTTGTTTGTCAGTTAAGGGGATCTCAGAATGAACTGGCTGTGCTTCAGTGCTTGTTTCCTCCTTCAGTGTCTCATTATCATTTGTGCTTAGTTCCTTGTCCTCTTGATCTGTTTCTTGTGAGAGTTTGAAAACATTGAAGCTGAGTCGTTCATCATGGATTCTCAATATTAGCTCCCCTTTCTCTACATCAATAAGTGCTCTGGCCGTAGCTAGGAATGGTCTTCCCAATATGATTGGATGAGTGTGACTCTCTTCCATGTCCAGAATGACAAATTCTGTTGGGAGAAAGTACTTCCCAACTTTTAGCAACACATTTTCCACCACTCCTATTGCTTGCTTTTGAGTTTTGTCAGCCAGTCTGATAATGACATCTGTGGGCATTATCTCATTGATCTGCAGCCTCTTCACTAGGGATAAGGGCAGTAAGTTGATGCTGGCCCCTAAATCACACAGTGCTCTGTCGAACATGTTTTCACCTATGGCACAAGGTATATGAAAACTTCCTGGGTCTCTTCTTTTTGTAGGCAACTCAGGTTGAATAAGGGCACTACATTCCTTGTTCATCACTATAGTCTACCCTCCCTTGAGTGTGCTTTTCCTGGGAAGAAGTTCCTTCATATACTTGATGAATGCAGGCATTTGTTGAATTGCCTTGATGAATGGTATGTTCACATGCAGAGATGCAAACAAGTCTAGGAACCTTGAGTATATTCTTTTTCCCACAGCACCATTGAGCAGTTGAGGGAATGGTGCATAGAGCTTCAGCAGCTCTTGTTGTGAGATTTCTGGTTCTTTGTGATCTCTATCCTCCTCCTTTGTTGAGTTGTCTTCAGGTTGTTTGCACACTTTGCTTTGCTTGTCTTCAATCTCTTGATCACTTGTAGTGACCATTTTGCAATCTTCCCATCTTACTTTCTTTGTTTCTCCCTTGGGGTTTCTCTCCGTGTCACTTGGGAAGCTATCAGTAGGTTTGGGAATCTTCTCAGCTAAATATCCCACCTGAAATTCCAGCTTCTTGATGGTCTCTCCCTAGTTCTTAATATTGGCTCGCACCTCCTCTTTGAACACCTTATTTTCTTGAATCTCTTGGCATATTCCTTCAAGTAAGGCTTCAATCTTAGAGAGCTTGTCATCAATTGATGAGTGATTCGGAGCAGACGTGCTGTTTTGGTTTTGATAAGTATGTGGAGAAGTGTTATTGTGGGGGTGTTGAGATGTCCTCTGGGTGAATTGCTTTTGATCTTGCTCACTTCCCCACCCAATGTTCGGGTGATTTCTCCATCCAGGGTTGTAAGTCTTAGAATATGGATCATAGTTTTTCCTTGGTGAATTCCCAATGTAGTTGGCTTGCTCCTGACTCCCCTCTGCTTCTTCATTCACTCCTTCTTGGATTGTTGATGAAGATGAGATTGCTGCTACTTGGTTCCTCTCCATCTTCTTGGTGAGGTCAGCCAGCTGCTGGGTAATGAGCTTGTTTTGGGCCAACAGAGCATCTACATTGTTTACCTCCATCACTCCTCTTGTGTTCCCTCTTTCGGAAGCATAGAAGTAGTCGTTTTCTGCTACTGTTTTAATAACATCTATGGCTTCCTCAATGGTCTTCTTCTTGTTCAAGGATCCTCCAGATGAATGGTCTACTGCCTTCTTTGACTCATAAGAGAGCCCTTCATAGAAAATGTGCAGCTGGACCCATTCGTTGAACATGTCAGGTGGACACCTCCTTGTTAAGTCTTTGAACCTCTCCCATGCTTCATACAGAGTCTCACCATCTTGTTGGCTGAAGGTTTGAACCTCAGCTCTCAGCCTATTGATTCGTTGAGGAGGGTAGAATCTTGCTAAGAATTTGTTCACCACATCCTCCCAAGTTGTCAAGCTCTCCCTTGGGAAGGATTCCAGCCACTTGGCTGCCTTGTCTTTGAGTGAGAATGGAAATAAGAGCAGTCTATAGGCGTCAGGATGAACACCATTAGATTTCACTGTATCACATATTCTCAGGAAGGTGGTCAAATGTTGATTGGGGTCTTCTTGAACACCTCCTCCAAACGAACAGTTGTTCTGAACAAGGGTGATGAGCTGTGGTTTAAGTTCAAAGTTGTTGGCATGGATTGTTGGCTTTTGGATGCTACTTCCACAATTTCCTGGGTTTGGATTAATGCTGTAAAAGCCCAAAACTCTTCTATCCTCCCCAGCATGATTTGCTCCACCTCCTCTGCCATGGTTGTGAGTCTCTTCTTCATGATGATTTTCAATGTTTTCTTCCATGTTTGGTTCAAAGTATTCCTCAAACTGTTCCTCCTCTTCTTCAGCACCAACTACTCGTTTTTCTTTTGCCTCCCTCCTTAGTCTAAGGAAGGTTCTCTCCAGTTCAGAATCAAAGGAAGTTGAAGCCCCGCTTCTTCTCCCTGTCATACAACCAACAAGTACAAGCAGAGAAAATAGGTGCAGACAGTATTTGTGTCAGAATTGCTGTTAGTTGTGGGTGTTGCAATATATCAAACAGTTAGTGAGTTAGCAAACAGAATTGAAAATAACAAAGAAAAAACAAAAGAGTAGAGGGAGAAGGGAAGAAGTATAACTAAAACAAAAAGTAAATCACTCAAACAGAAAATGAAATTCACAAAATAAAATGCTCAATCTAGTGATCTTCCAATCTAATCATTGTTGATGCACAATCAATCCCCGGCAACGGCGCCATAAACTTGATGCACGGAAAACTTGTCTCTCAACAAATCTCCCTTCGGCAAGTGTACCGAAGTTGTCGTCAAGTAAAAACTCACAATAGAGTGAGGTCGAATCCCACAGGGATTGATTGATCAAGCGACTTTAATTAGAAGAATGTTCTAGTTGAGCGAATCCAGGATTTGGGTTGAGAGTTGCAGAAAATAAAATGGCGGGAACGTAAATAACAGAAAAGTAAATGCTAAAATTAAAGGACTGGAAGTAAATAACTGAAAATAAATTGCAGAATTGTAAATGGGAATGGGGGCTTTGCTCATAAAAGTAAATGGCAGAAATTAAAGAGAATAGGTAAGATCAGAGATGGGGAGTTCATTGGGCTTAGGAGATGTTGCAATTCTCCGGATCAAGTTCATTTTCATCTCTTCCTCAATCAATGCACTCATTGATCTCCTTGGCAATCTTAAGTGATTGAATTACAATTTCTTGCAATTCAATCTCTCAAATCTTGATCAATAGCCAATTCCTTGGTCAATTGCTCATGAGAAGAGATGAAGTATGGTCACTGATTATACCACATGCATTTTCCAAATCAAGTATTGAGAGGGTTATAGTCACATACCCATCCAAACCCAATTTGGTCCAGCATGAGAAAGCATTTCTAGCTTGATCTCTTCATTCCTCTTTCAAGGTTCAAAAGAGATCCAAGTTTGAATAGCTTCTCTTCCAAGATAACTACTCAATTGGATGAAGATCGAAAGCTTTCAAGTAAAATCAAGAGGAAAGATAGAAGAAGAATAATGAAAATTAGTATTGATCCATCAAATTACAACAGAGCTCCCTAACCCAATGAAAGGGGTTTAGTTGTTCATAGCTCTTGAAAATGAAAACAAAGATGGAGAATACATCATAAAACTAGAATTTGCAAAGAAAGTAAAATACAGAGAGTAGTTCTCTTTTTCCCAGCCTCCCGAGCTTCTTTACAATTCAAAGCTACTCCTATATATACTACTCTTCTCAGCTTCTAGTTTACTCTTCAAGTCTTGGGCCTTTGGATCTTGAGTTTGAAGCAGTTCTTTTCTTCATTTGGGCTTGGCTTTACTTGCAGAGAGAAAGTGCTAAGTGGGCAGAGACTTCAGCTCAGGACGTTAGGGGTGTTAATATTTAGTGAGAATATAAGTTTGAGAATGTTAGTGACACTTAACATTGTCACTAACGTTCCAATGCACCCCTTTGCCTCACGTTAAAACCCACGTTAACTAGGTTAACGTGGCTTTTAACGTTGCCTTGTTAATCCTTCGAGAACATTAGTGACACTCAACATTGTCACTAACGTTCCAGTGTGCCCCTTCTTGTTTCACGTTAAAGCCTAGGTTAACGTGGCTTCTAACGTGGTCCTTGCCAACCTTCGAGAACATTAGTGACACTCAACATTGTCACTAACGTTCCAATGTGCCCCTGGGTCTCACGTTAGAGTCCACGTTAACTAGGCTAACGTGGCCTCTAACGTAGCCATCTTTAGCCATCCCAACGTTAGTGACAATGTTGAGTGTCACTAACGTTGGCTCATCCTTCATTCCTCATCGTTAGCTTCCACGTTAACTAAGTTAACGTGGAGTTTAACGTGACTCTTGGGGGTTGTGTGGTTGCTTCAACGTTAGTGACAATGTTGAGTGTCACTAACGTTGTCGACAACTCTTGATCCTTTACGTTAGTTCCCACGTTAACCAAGTTAACGTGGGAGTTAACGTGGTACTTTGCACCATAGGCCAACGTTAGTGACAATGTTGAGTGTCACTAACGTTGGCTTCTCTTCCCCCTTTAACGTTAGAGGCCACGTTAACTAGGTTAACGTGGCTTCTAACGTGGCCACTTATGAGTAATTGCCAACGTTAGTGACAATGTTAAGTGTCACTAACGTTGGCTCAACTTCTCTTCTCCACGTTAGAGTTCACATTAACTTAGTTAACGTGACTCTCTAACGTGAGCATTGATGGCTTTTTGAGAATGTTATTGGCAATCACTTTTCTCATTAATCTTGCAAGTTACCTCCCCTTTTCTTGCTTCCTTTTTGGTCCTGAAATCAAGCAATAAAGTGCATCAAAACTCTAGTCCAAGTCATGAGTAATGCAACATAATATTTGTCACTAAACTTATGCAAAATCCTCATGAAATTATGTAAAATGCACAATGTATGCTTGAATCAAGGCATAAGTGAATATTTACCCAAAACTAGCTTATTTCCTAAAGAAATATATGAAACTATCCTAAAAACAGTAAAGAAAAGGTCAGTGAAACTGGCCAAGATGCCCTGGCATCACAACACCAAACTTAAAGCTTGCTTGTCCTTAAGCAAGTACTGGAACAAGAGAATGATGAATTGAATATCCAGAGGAATCAGTCATCCTTGTGGAAGTCATATTACTGATTTTATGGTGGTTTCATGCATAGCAACATAGGTTCATTCCATTACTGGCTTTCAGACCTTTATCATGTCCCTAAACACTTACTTTGTTTATATCACATGAGACTTTTATTCATTGATCCTTTTATTGTTATTTCAAGGGTTATTTGTGTTATTTAGGCTAAGTGCTCTGTAAGGGGGCAACTCTTTAAGATAAGCTTTCAGCCAACACTCCCGAAAGAGTTGGTTCAAGGTGCTAGGTGTTGAAGCACCCCTAAGGACTTACTCCCTCAAGTCTCTCCCCCATACATACACACCACAGGCATATAGTTTATTTATTTTCTTTTCTTGAGACCTTGGTGTCCAGCACCTCTTTGGGTTACTAAATGCTTTGTAGTGAGGGTTACTCTTGATAATGGATTTTCAGCTGATAATCCCGGGTTAGTTAACCCAAGTTACCAAGTGATAAAGCACCCCTAAGAGCTTATTCATCCAAGTAGATCCCTCACACAGGAGCACCACAGACACTTGCCTCAAGCTTAAAACCATTGATGCCTAGACTTATTGCTTACTCTTTTTGTTTTGTTTTTTTCACTTCCATTGTTCTTTCCCTTTTCTCTTCTTAGGATCTTGTTATTAACTTAGTCTCATGAGTGTATCCAAAGCAATGTATTCAGGATAGATAATTGTCCTCCTAGCCTTGTGGTTGAACCAACTTAGCTAACTTATGACTACCCCAAAGATTCATGAATGCACTTCCACAATATCAACTCCACTCTGGTCTTTTAAAAACATAATCCTTCTCTTCTTCAATTTGATTTAAAAGGGACAAGCTTACAAGAAAGGGAAGTAATGATGCAGTGACATAAATACCAGTGCACATAGACTCTCTTCAATACCAAAAACAAAAAAAGAACACGATTTGAAAAAGGTTCAAACATAACATGGAAGCACGTTCTATTTCATACAAGATCTTCCTTATTTAAAACATAGAGAAAGATGGAACAAAGAAGAAACTCCACCACCTTTTACTGTTGTGGATGTCCACGCTCTTTTCCTTACTTGTCCTCCTTGTTTCCTCTTGTATTTCCTCGCATTCGTGCCAATCTTGCTTGCTTTCAATCCTCAAGTGCCTTCCTCACTGACTCATGACTCTCTTCCACCCTTTGTCTTTCCTTTCGTGCTAATTCATCCTTCATTTCATCATACTTGGCTATTCCTGGATGCAATATTGGCAGCTGTCCCACTAAGTAGCCAAGCCTGGCTTGAGTATTTATCTGATGTCCTGTTTGACTCATGTAAACTCCTTCTGCGAATGCCCTTTGCTCGTCCAATAGTTCTGCCTGTTCTATTTGTCTTCGATGCATCTCATGTATGTGTGCCCCTTGATGTGCTTGGATGTTGATTAGCCTCTGGGTGGATTCTTGTTGCTCATTTTGCCTTTGTTCCATCCTGTTGAATGCTTCTCCCCATTGTTATCCTTGGTTTATGATGACAAGTCATCCTAGCCTATTTTAGCTAGTCTTTTTCTTTTGTTTTCATTAGAATTATGCACTTTCTTGAGCTACAAGAAAGCTAATTGAGTAAATTTTCATGTTTCCCTTGATTGAACCAACCATATATGAATTCATGCCATTTCATGAGGTTTTATGCTATATTTGTTGCATATTATGAAAGAATGAATATCTTATGATTTTGAGCATAGCTTTGATGAGTTTGGTTGATTAATGATAGGAGAAGAAAGCTTGGAGAAAGGTTGAAGCAAGAAGGAATGGCTAGGAGTGAAGAGAGGACAATGGAATAAGTGAAATTGAACCAGGAAGCAAGAAGCTGGACCTAAAGTTAGCATCAAACTTTTGCACAAACTTTTGGTTGAAAAGTTAGCCCCAACGTTAGCCCCCTAACTTGGAGGCTAACGTTGGAACTTGAAAATTCTCCCCTGGGCTCCAAAAGTTTGCGCCAACGTTAGCCCCCTAACTTGGAGGCTAACGTTGGCACATGAATTCCTCCCTGGCCATCCAACGTTTGCGCCAACGTTAGCCCCCTAACTTGGAGGCTAACGTTGGCACATGAATTCCTCCCTGGCCATCCAACGTTTGCACCAACGTTAGCCCCCTAACTTGGAGGCTAACGTTGGCACATGAAAATTCAATGAGGAAGGAGCAAAAGTTTGCGCCAACGTTAGCCCCCTAACTTGGTGGCTAACGTTGGCGCCACTAGCACACAAGGCAAGGCCAACGTTAGGGTCAAAGTTAGACCCCTAACGTTGGCACCAACGTTCATACCAGCAAATTGTGCTGGCTGCTATGAAAAGTTGGAGCCAAAGTTAGACCCCTAACTTTGGCTCAAACTTTTGGTCCAACTTTTGCTAACCTCAAAACCGGTTCAATTGGTTCACTTTGGTTCTTCTCCAAACTTCAAGAGCAATCAACCAAGGCCTCTTTCAACCCAATTCCACCAAGAGCAAAGGCCCAACTCAAGGCTTGAAGATCATTTGAAGAAAGTGTATAAATAGGGTAGAATTCAAGTTCTTCGGAGAGCTTTCCTTTTGAAATTTTCATAATAGTTTTCGGAGAGCTTTTGTTATTGAGTGAACTTTAATTTCTTTGTTTCCATTGCTTTCAATTTCATTTTACATTCGTCTTGGATCTTGGATTGGAGAATTGAAGAAATTCTGTTTCAATCTCAATCTTGGATCTCTCTGTTTCTTTACTGTTAATTGAATTTCATTTCCGGTTAACTGCTCTTCGTCTATTCTCTTTGCAATTTACAATTCCCTTGCAATTGTTCTTGTTGGATCTAGGAAGGCATTGAGATCTAGACTTGGTTTTCTAGTCTCTGGGTCCTGAGATCCAAATCCCCAATTTACATTCTGTTTCTTTCCTTTCTATGTTCATTTACTTTTCTGCTTCATATCCGGTTCAATCTCAATTCCCTTTCCCTCTTCTGTTTAATGCAATTCAACTTTTCCTTGTTTAAATTCTGTAAATCCATTCCCCAATTCCCTTTACAATTCCAGCTGTTTACATTTCTTGCACTTTAAGATTCCGTAATTTACATTTCTTGCACTTTAAGTTTCTGCTATTTAATTTCTTGTCCTTTATGTTTCAGCAATTTATTTCTTGTTCTCTTTACTTCAATGCAATTTAATTCTGCAAGTCACAAAACCATCAACCAAATCTTGATTCGCTTGACTAAATCAACCACTAAGCTAAAATTGCTCAATCCTTCAATCCCTGTGGGATCGACCTCACTCCCGTGAGTTTTTATTACTTGATACGACCCGGTACACTTGCCGGTTAGATATGTGTGTTTTGGGAGAGATTTATTTTTCCTCCAAAATACTCATCAAGTTTTTGGCGCCGTTGCCGGGGATTGATTAGATTGACAATGATTAAGTGAGGTGGTGATCTAGATCAAGCACTTTTTCTTTAATTTTGATTAACCCACTAACTGTTTGATTTTTTGCTTAAACTAACTAACACTTCAATCTGGCAGTAAATTGAAGTGTCACTAGTTTTGTGCATTTCTCATGCTCTGCTTGTATGTCAGGTACAAGAAGAACCATACCCAATTTTCATGAACAAGATGAAAGAACTCTCAGGAGGTTAAGAAGAGCTGAAAGAGGGAAAAATATTGTTGGAGAAGAGGAATCAGACAAAGAATTCCAAGAGATGGAGGAACATTTAACCAATCCACCAGGTGGAGAAGACAACAACAATGGCAACCCACCCCAGAGGAGAGTTTTGGCATCCTATACCTTTGCAAATCCTAGACATTGTGGGAGCAGCATCTTGGCTCCAAATGTCAATGCTAACAATTTTGAACTCAAGCCACAACTCATCACGTTGGTTCAGAACAACTGCTCTTTTGGTGGAGGACCACTTGAGGACCCACACCAACATTTGTCCACTTTCTTGAGGATATGCAACACTGTCAAAACTAATGGAGTGCCCCCTGACAGCTACAAGCTGATGCTGTTCCCATTTTCTCTCAGGGACAAGGCCACTCAATGGTTGGAATCATTTCCAAGGGACAACATCAACAACTGGAATGATTTGGTAACTAAATTCCTTGCCAAATTTTATCCACCTCAGAGGATTATAAGGTTAAAGGCTGAGGTACAAACATTTACACAAATGGAGGCCGAACCCATCTATGAGGCATGGGAGAGGTACAAGGCTCTGATCAGGAAATGTCCCCCTGCTATGTTTAATGAGTGGGAGAAGCTTCAAAACTTCTATGAAGGCTTAACACTGAAATCTCAAGAAGCTTTGGATCATTCAGCTGGAGGTTCCTTGTAACTCATGAAAACTGCAGAAGAAGCTCAAGAACTCATTGATATGGTGTCCAACAATCAATATTTCTTTGCTCATCAAAGAGGCCGCCAACCATCACAAAGGAGAGGAGTAATGGAGCTAGAAGGAGTGGATTCAATCCTAGCTCAAAACAAGATGATGCAGCAGCAAATTCAGCAACAATTTGAGCAAATGGCCAAGAGAATTGATAGTCTCCAAGTTGCAGCAGTCAACACTAGCCAATCATCAACCACATGGGGACAGAGTGAAGAAACTCAAGAAGAACAACAACAAGAGCAAGTACAGTATATGCACAACCAAGGACCAAATGAAGTGTATGGTGATACATACAATCCATCCTGGAAGAACCACCCAAACCTCAGATGGGGAGATAACCATGCCCAAAACCAACAACCATGGCAGAGGAACTCAAACCAACACAACCCAAGAAGCAACCAAAACCACAACCAGCAGCAGACTAACCAAAACCCCTACAGAAAACCTCAAAACAACTACCCCAACATCAACCAATACCAATCTAATAACCAACCCACCAACCAAAATGCCTACCATCCACCACCCACATCTCATAACCCACCTCAAATATCACTTGAAGCCCAAAGAATCACTCACTTGGAGGCCATGATAGACAAAATGCTGAAACACCAGGAAATGGTAGCCAAGAATCAGGAAGCCTCCCTTAAGAGCCTAGAGAGACAGATGGGGCAACTCTCCAAGCAAGTATCTGTTGAGAGACCTTCAAACTCACTGCCCAGTGACACAATTCCAAATCCCAAGGAGGAATGCAAGGCAATAAAATTAAGGAGTGGGAGAACATTGATAAGCAACAATGACACTACAAGGAAGCAAGCAGAGAACACCAAAGAACCAATGGAGGATGAGAATCAAACAAAGGTAGATGAGGCTAATAAGCAAGTTGTGATGCCAAACAAAGGCACTGAGAAACTCAAAGAGAAGGACAACCAGCCACATAGCTCAAAGGAAGTAGCTCAGGGGCAGCAGCAAATAGGAAAGAGCATCACACCTCCACTACCATATCCCCAGAGGTTCAACAAAGAGGTTAAAGACCAGCATTTTCACAAATTCCTTGAGATTTTCAAGAAGTTGGAAATCAATATTCCCTTGGCTGAAGCACTTGAGCAAATGCCTCTATATTCCAAATTTCTGAAGGATCTTATCAACAAGAAAAGAAGTTGGCTTGAAAGGGAAACCATATTACTCACCGAGGAATGCAGTGCTGTGATTCAACGGGGTATTCCACCAAAACTTAAGGATCCGGGAAGCTTTGTAGTCTCATGCACTATTGGCAAGATAATTCTCAACAAGGCTCTCTGTGACCTGGGTGCCAGCATCAATTTAATGCCTCTCTCAATGATGAGAAAACTTGCCATAGAAGAACTTAAACCCACCAGGATGTCACTAGTCATGGCTGACAGATCAATCAAGACACCCAATGGAATTGTGGAGAATCTGTTGGTGAAGGTTGGGGAGTTTATTTTCCCAGCAGACTTTGTAATTTTGGACACTGAAGAAGAAGGAAACGACTCAATCATTCTGGGAAGGCCATTTCTACACACAGCAAGGGCCATCATTGATGTAGAAAAAGGAGAAATGACCTTCAGGGTCCATAATGAACAAATGATCATAAATGTATTCAAATCAATGCAAAACGCTCCTGAGCAAGAGGATTACGTAAGAGTGGATATGATAGACAGTTTGGTGGAAGAAACAGTGGAAGAAAATTTTCAAGAGCAAGAAGGAAATCAAGGGGCAACAGAGGAACAAGTGGCTGAGACCTTCACTGAGCAAGATGAAAGACAAGATAGCAATGAAGATGTGCGAAAACAAGAACTGAAACCTTTACCCATCCATTTCAAATATGCATTCCTTGGCACATCGGAGAGCTTCCCAGTAATCATTAATTCATCCCTGACAAAGAAGGAAGAAGGAGAACTTCTTGACGTACTCAAAGCTCATAAGGATGCTTTAGGATGGACCATTGATGACCTGAAGGGAATCAGCCCTGCAGTATGTATGCATAAGATCCTCTTGGAAGATAATTCCAAACCAGTGGTTCAACCGCAAAGAAGGCTAAATCCTACAATGAAGGAAGTTGTCCAGAAGGAAGTAATGAAGTTGTGGAATGCAGGGATAATCTTCCCAATATCTGATAGCCCATGGGTAAGTCCGGTTCAAGTTGTGCCAAAGAAGGGAGGGATGACGGTCATCACTAATGAGAAGAATGAGTTGATCCCTACTAGAACAGTGACTGGGTGGAGGATGTGCATAGACTATAGAAGATTGAATGATGCCACCAGGAAGGATCATTTTCCTCTCCCATTCTTGATCAGATGCAGGAAAGGTTAGCCGGCCATGCCTATTACTGCTTTTTGGACGGATATTCTGGGTATAATCAAATCGTGGTGGACCCCAAGGACCAAGAGAAAACTGCCTTTACATGTCCATTTGGAGTTTTTGCATATAGGAGGATGCCTTTTGGGCTCTGCAACGCCCCTGCCACATTTCAAAGGTGTATGCTCTCCATTTTTCTGATATGGTCGAAAAATTTTTAGAAGTCTTCATGGATGACTTCTCTGTTTTTGGTGATAATTTCAATGCTTGCCTAAACCATTTAACTCTTGTCTTGAAACGGTGCCAAGAAACTAATTTGGTTTTAAACTGGGAGAAATGCCATTTCATGGTACCCGAAGGGATTGTTCTTGGCCATAAAGTTTCAAGAAAAGGGATAGAGGTTGATAAGGCAAAGGTTGAGATTATAGAAAAACTCCCTCCACCAATTAATGTGAAATCTGTTAGAAGTTTCTTGGGGCATGCTGGATTTTACAGAAGGTTTATCAAGGACTTTTCAAAAATAGCCAAACCTTTAAGTAATCTGTTAATGCTTGATAACCCTTTTGTTTTTGATGAAAACTGCCAGCATGCATTTGAAACTTTAAAAAATAAACTCACAACAGCACCAATCATCACACCTCCAGATTGGGAATTACCTTTTGAACTCATGTGTGATGCAAGTGACATTGCAATTGGTGCTGTACTTGGGCAAAAGAAGGGAAATTTGCATCATGTCATATATTATGCAAGTAAAGTGTTGAATGAGGCCCAAAGAAATTACACTACAACAGAAAAAGAGTTGCTAGCTGTAGTCTATGCATTTGATAAGTTTAGATCATATCTGATAGGATCAAAAGTTGTGGTTTACACTGATCATGCTGCACTTAAGTATTTGATGTCAAAGCAGGATGCTAAACCAAGACTCATCAGGTGGATACTGCTCCTACAAGAATTTGACATTGAGATAAGAGATAGGAAGGGCACTGAAAATCAGGTCGCTGATCATCTGTCAAGGCTACCACATGAAACAAGTCAAAAAGCATCCCAGCCCATAAATGAAAGCTTCCCAGATGAGCACCTTCTGCAGATCCAGCAAGCACCTTGGTTTGCTGACATAGCAAATTACAAAGTGGGAAGGAAGATACCGCAAGAATTCTCTAAGCAACAAGTGAAGAAGTTGATCAACGAAGCAAGGAAATTTTCATAGGATGAACCCTTCTTATTCAAGAGATGCTCTGATGGAGTGATCAGAAGGTGTATTCCTGAAAGTGAAGTGAGGGACATCTTGTGGCATTGTCATGGTTCAGCTTATGGTGGACACTTTGGCCCAGAAAAAACAGCCGCAAAAATACTGCAGAGTGGCTTCTATTGGCCAACTATCTTCAAGGATGCCAGAGAATATGTACACCAATGTAATGAATGCCAGAAAGCAGGAGGATTAACAAGAAGGAATGAGATGCCTCAAAACTTTATCTTAGAATTAGAATTGTTCGATCTATGGGGAATTGATTTCATGGGGCCTTTTCCTCCTTCCTATTCTTTTAGATACATCCTGGTAGCAGTGGAGTATGTCTCAAAGTGGGTGGAAACCATAGCCACAACCACCTGTGATGCACAGATCGTCCTCCAATTCCTTAAAAAGCACATCTTCACTAGGTATGGAGTGCCCAAAGGTCTTATTAGTGATGGTGGTAGTCACTTTTGCAACAAACAAATGGAGAAACTCCTTCACAAATATGGAGTAATTCACAAAGTAGCCACACCTTACCATCCTCAGACTAATGGCCAAGCTGAACTTGCAAATAGAGAATTAAAGAAGATCCTAGAGAAAACAGTGGGAATCACAAGAAAAGATTGGGCTAGAAAGCTAGAGGATGCATTGTGGGCTTATAGGACAGCTTTTAAAACTCCTATTGGCAAGTCACCCTTTCAGCTATTGTATGGCAAATCCTGCCACCTCCCTGTAGAGCTTGAACACAGAGCTTTTTGGGCCACTAAACTCCTCAACCTTGATCCCCAAGCTGCAGGGGAAAAAAGGTTGTTACAACTAAATGAGTTGGATGAATTTAGACTAGAGGCTTATGAAAGTGCGAAGATATACAAGGAGAAAGCTAAGAAGTGGCATGACAAGAAGATCACAAAGAAGGAATTCAAGCCAGGACAGCAAGTGCTCCTGTATAATTCGAGGCTTAAAATTTTCCCTGGCAAACTGAAGTCTAAATGGACTGGCCCATACTTGGTGACAAAGGTTTTTCCCTATGGGAGTATTGAACTGCTAGATGAGGCAACAAAGAATCAATTCACAACAAATGGTCACAGAGCAAAGCTATATTTGGGAGGACAATTGGATAAGGAAAAAGAGGTTCAACACCTCCAGCCCTCTTAAAAAGAATTGAAAGATGTCAAGCTAGTGACAATAAAAGAGCGCTTGTTGGGAGGCAACCCAACCGGAGGTAGTTTTCTTTTCATAACTTTTTCAATAAGAGTGTTGGATAACTGCTATGTATTGCAAGAAGCTAAGTTTGGTGTTGCACACCAAAAACAATCGAAGGGAGAATGCAAGATGCTAAGTTTGGTGTTCCACCAAAACTTCATTCTAACTTCCTGCACATTGCTAGTTCCAAGCAATCAAACAGATTATTCAACAACTTAACTATTTTTGTTTAGTCCCAATATCTTAACCTTTAGCAAGGACACAAAAGTTTGCCCAGAGTTAACCTGTTGAATCAGAAGAAGTAGCAAGGAATTAAGTGGGAATTAACCACCAATTGAAGGTCCCATGCATAAAGACTCAAAAAGGGGCACAACAGAAAGGAGAACAAAAGAAATGCAAACCAATAGGTTGTATCTATACTTAACCTTTACTGTTGGGAAATATTTTTGATTGATGTCTTGATAAAGTGTTCATTTAGTTCAAACAGATTCAAACTTCCCTTAGAACAAGTAAAACTAGTCTATGTGTATGCTTGTGTATTCACTTTCACTTGACAAGAAGCATGTGTTGTCCCCTGCATCTTTAAATTCAATAAAAGAACAGTTTGAATGTGAAGTAAAATGGTTTCTGTTAGATAGAAGTAGAATAAAAGTAAGTGGTGGTATGTGTGTGATTGTATAATAACTCACTTTTAGTGGATAAAGAGCTAGGATATCTCCTTCTAAGTAAAGAGTGGCCTACTGTCTATGAATCTCAATTGAATTAAATTCCGTGGTTAGAAAGAAAAACAAAAAGAAGGAAAGAAAAAAAAAAGATAGCCAAAAAGTGGCAGAACAAAAGAAAAACAAAAAGAAACAAAGCTGGACACCAATAGCTTGAACTTTGAAATATATGCCTGTGATGTCTTTGTACTAGGATCTGCTTGGATTAGTAAGCTCTTAGGAGTGCCTCAACACTCGGTGACTTGGGTTAACTAATCCGGGATCATCAGCTGAAAGTCCACTATCAAGAGCAACCTAACTACAAGGCATTTAGTAACCCAAAGAGGTGCTGGGCATCAATGTTTTAAGAAGGAATGTGAGCCAAGTGTCTATGGTGAATAATGTGTCAAGTATAAAGAAAAGAAAATGAACTTGCTACACATGACACTCAAATAAAGCTTATGAACAAAGTAATAGCCAAGGATAAAGGAATAATGAGAGGTCATAGCAGTATGTCACTTGAAGCTTGAAGGAGACTTTCTAGGCCTAGGAGTCAATAAGAAGTGAGTATTGGCATATCCACACAAAACCCCATGAACTATCAATAATACTCTGCTAGCATGAACATCATCTTCTATTTCATTCTTTCTTCTCAATAAATCTTTTCTTGCTTGGGGACAAGCAAGCTTTAAGTTTGGTGTTGTGATGACAAGTCATCCTAGCCTATTTTAGCTAGTCTTTTTCTTTTGTTTTCATTAGAATTATGCACTTTCTTGAGCTACAAGCAAGCTAATTGAGTAGATTTTCATGTTTCCCTTGATTGAACCAACCATATATGAATTCATGCCATTTCATGAGGTTTTATGCTATAATTGTTGCATATTATGAAAGAATGAATATCTCATGATTTTGAGCATAGCTTTGATGAGTTTGGTTGATTAATGATAGGAGAAGAAAGCTTGGAGAAAGGTTGAAGCAAGAAGGAATGGCTAGGATTGAAGAGAGGACAATGGAATAAGTGAAATTGAACCAGGAAGCAAGAAGCTGGACCTAAAGTTAGCATCAAACTTTTGCACAAACTTTTGGTTGAAAAGTTAGCCCCAACGTTAGCCCCCTAACTTGGAGGCTAACGTTGGAACTTGAAAATTCTCCCCTGGGCTCCAAAAGTTTGCGCCAACGTTAGCCCCCTAACTTGGAGGCTAATGTTGGCACATGAATTCCTCCCTGGCCATCCAACGTTTGCGCCAACGTTAGCCCCCTAACTTGGAGGCTAACGTTGGCACATGAATTCCTCCCTGGCCATCCAACATTTGCACCAACGTTAGCCCCCTAACTTGGAGGCTAACGTTGGCACATGAAAATTCAATGAGGAAGGAGCAAAAGTTTGCGCCAACGTTAGCCCCCTAACTTGGTGGCTAACGTTGGCGCCACTAGCACACAAGGCAAGGCCAACGTTAGGGTCAAAGTTAGACCCCTAACGTTGGCACCAACGTTCATACCAGCAAATTGTGCTAGCTGCTATGAAAAGTTGGAGCCAAAGTTAGACCCCTAACTTTGGCTCAAACTTTTGGTCCAACTTTTGCTAACCTCAAAACCAGTTCAATTGGTTCACTTTGGTTCTTCTCCAAACTTCAAGAGCAATCAACCAAGGCCTCTTTCAACCCAATTCCACCAAGAGCAAAGGCCCAACTCAAGGCTTGAAGATCATTTGAAGAAAGTGTATAAATAGGATAGAATTCAAGTTCTTCGGAGAGCTTTCCTTTTGAAATTTTCATAATAGTTTTCGGAGAGCTTTTGTTATTGAGTGAACTTTAATTTCTTTGTTTCCATTGCTTTCAATTTCATTTTACATTCGTCTTGGATCTTGGATTGGAGAATTGAAGAAATTCTGTTTCAATCTCAATCTTGGATCTCTCTGTTTCTTTACTGTTAATTGAATTTCATTTCCGGTTAACTGCTCTTCATCTATTCTCTTTGCAATTTACAATTCCCTTGCAATTGTTCTTGTTGGATCTAGGAAGGCATTGAGATCTAGACTTGGTTTTCTAGTCTCTGGGTCCTGAGATCCAAATCCCCAATTTACATTCTGTTTCTTTCCTTTCTATGTTCATTTACTTTTCTGCTTCATATCCGGTTCAATCTCAATTCCCTTTCCCTCTTCTGTTTAATGCAATTCAACTTTTCCTTGTTTAAATTCTGCAAATCCATTCCCCAATTCCCTTTACAATTCCAGCTGTTTACATTTCTTGCACTTTAAGATTCCGTAATTTACATTTCTTGCACTTTAAGTTTCTGCTATTTAATTTCTTGTCCTTTATGTTTCAGCAATTTATTTCTTGTTCTCTTTACTTCAATGCAATTTAATTCTGCAAGTCACAAAACCATCAACCAAATCTTGATTCGCTTGACTAAATCAACCACTAAGCTAAAATTGCTCAATCCTTCAATCCCTGTGGGATCGACCTCACTCCCGTGAGTTTTTATTACTTGATACGACCCGGTACACTTGCCGGTTAGATTTGTGTGTTTTGGGAGAGATTTATTTTTCCTCCAAAATACTCATCAGTTTAGTTGCTGTTCCATCATTTGCCTTTGCCACTCATCTTGCTGAGTCCTCCATCTTGAAAGTGTTTCCTCTTGCTGCCCCATCATCTGTAATTGAAGCTCTTTCTGAGCTCCTTGGCCTTCCAAATATTGTCTAGATAAGCCATCAATGGCCTCCTGCGATTCGTGCATGTCCAAGGTCTGTTGTGCTGATCCCTCTGTGATTTGGCCTTCCACTACTTGAGGGGCTGTCCTCTTTCTTTGCTTCCGTTGAGGCAGGGGGGATGCTGCAGCATTCATCCTTCGGACCGTTATTGGAATGCCTTCCTTTATCCAAACGGGGTCCTCATCTTCAAAAACCACCCTAGCTTTCTTGCATATTCGGTAAATAGTGCTGGGGTAACCTAGTGTTCCTCTTGAGTCACTTTTCTCTGCCATCTTTCTAATTCCTTGAGCTATGATCTCATGAACCTTGATTTCTCCTCCCTTGAGTATACAATGCACCATTGTTGCTCTCTCGAGATTCACCTCTGAGTTGTTTGCAGCTGGGAGGATAGATCTCCTCACTAGCTCAAACCACCCCTTGGCTTCAGGAGTGAGGTCTGTTCTCTTAATGAACTTTGGTTTATTTCCAGCACCTCTTTCCCAGTCAGCTCCTGGTACACAAAGGTCTCGTAAAAGCTGGTCATAATTGGGGTTGTTGTCCAATCTTGAGTGATAACTTTCTTCTTCAAACGGTTTAGACCGTAGCTTCAATGCCCTCATTACACTCATGGGACCAAAATCTACCATTGTTCCTCTCACAAAGCTTGTATATGACTCATCTTTTTTATCATACCTGACTGCATTTGCATAAAATTCTCTTATGAGATTTGCATTCACCTTCGTGACCGGGTCAGTGAGGAGCTCCCATCTTCTCCTTTCTACCTTCTCTGTGATTTCGGTCCATTCAGTCTTCTTAACTTGGAATCCTAGCTCATAAATGATTTCCTTATCAACCATCCACCCGTATTGCAATGCATGATGCAAGCTTCTAAATCTCTTCTCATCATATGGGTGTTCTTCCATGGGTTCCTTCCCTTCTCTTCTCTCAGAACTTGAAGATGCCATGAATGATGGTTAATATGTGAAGGTGGTAAGGTTGTGGAGACTTTTGGTTGTTTAGGGTTTTATGGCAGTGAAGAGAGTAGAAAAAAATGTTTATAATTGATAGAGGGTGTCTTGTACAGAAAGGAAGAGTGGTGAAGGGTGTGTGATGACAATAAAGGGTAATACGGACAAGGGTTGTTTATATAGAGAAGTTGTGAAGGAATGGAGGGTGTAGATTGATGAAATAGTCACTTGATGGACGGTTGGGGTTATGCATGGCTAGAAGACAAGGATCATCACTTTATGATGGGGATTGCTCGGTCTTCTAGGGGTCCCATTTTTTCAATGTTGCATGGCAACATTTTCCAATGTATTCCCTCTTTTTGTGGTGTCCGAACTTTCTTTGTTTGGCTGTCCAATCTATCCCTTTTAATGCTCCTTTTTCTTTCCTATAAAGACAAACTAAGTAAAGTAAGAAAAGATATTAAAATGACCATATAAATTTTATGGCTAATATTAATAAAGGGGAAGAAGGGATTTGATTGTTTATCTATGAATTCCAACTAACTAATTAACTATTGGTGGGTCCTTATATGCATTTTGGTGGCACCATGAGGTGACACCAAACTTAGTTTGAATCACTGTGATGAAAGTTTTGTGTTCAAAGCTCCCAAGACTAGCATGCAAATTGGTTTGCTTTAAACACCAAACTTGTTCTTCACTATATTCTGCATAAGAAGATTTTCACCAATCTTTTGTTAAGTTTGGATTGAAGCTCATAAAGATTGACTTATTCATTATCATCTGAAAGCATATAAAACATGGGTTGCCTCCCATGAAGCGCTTCTTTAGCGTCACTAGCTTGACGTTTTTCCTTCATCATGGTGGTTGGTAGTGCTTAAAGTCCTCCCCTCTTGCTGTGGACTTGTATCCATTGGTTGGATCAATAATCTCCACATGTTCCAGGGAAAGAACTCTGTTGATAGTGAAGACCTTGGGTAATTGAGATGGCACAGTAGAGAGATTAGAGGGAATATCTGGGAAGTAGGCTGAGACAACTCTATCCCCTGGAGAGAAGTCTTCCGTAGGGATCTTCTTGTTCTTCCACCCTCTTGGTACCTTCTTCTTTGTTTCTTTTGAGGTTGCCTTCCCCTTGGTGACCTCCTTTTCTAAAGGAGCTGTGGTGCTGTCTTCACCTGCCTCTAGAGGTTTAGGTTCCTCCAACTTTTCCTTGAGCTGTGGCAACTGCTGTTTTCCTTGTTTGTCAGTTAAGGGGATCTCAGAATGAACTGGCTGTGCTTCAGTGCTTGTTTCCTCCTTCAGTGTCTCATTATCATTTGTGCTTAGTTCCTTGTCCTCTTGATCTGTTTCTTGTGAGAGTTTGAAAACATTGAAGCTGAGTCGTTCATCATGGATTCTCAATATTAGCTCCCCTTTCTCTACATCAATAAGTGCTCTGGCCGTAGCTAGGAATGGTCTTCCCAATATGATTGGATGAGTGTGACTCTCTTCCATGTCCAGAATGACAAATTCTGTTGGGAGAAAGTACTTCCCAACTTTTAGCAACACATTTTCCACCACTCCTATTGCTTGCTTTTGAGTTTTGTCAGCCAGTCTGATAATGACATCTGTGGGCATTATCTCATTGATCTGCAGCCTCTTCACTAGGGATAAGGGCAGTAAGTTGATGCTGGCCCCTAAATCACATAGTGCTCTGTCGAACATGTTTTCACCTATGGCACAAGGTATATGAAAACTTCCTGGGTCTCTTCTTTTTGTAGGCAACTCAGGTTGAATAAGGGCACTACATTCCTTGTTCATCACTATAGTCTACCCTCCCTTGAGTGAGCTTTTCCTGGGAAGAAGTTCCTTCATATACTTGATGAATGCAGGCATTTGTTGAATTGCCTTGATGAATGGTATGTTCACATGCAGAGATGCAAACAAGTCTAGGAACCTTGAGTATATTCTTTTTCCCACAGCACCATTGAGCAGTTAAGGGAATAGTGCATAGAGCTTCAGCAGCTCTTGTTGTGAGATTTCTGGTTCTTTGTGATCTCTATCCTCCTCTTTGGTTGAGTTGTCTTCAGGTTGTTTGCACACTTTGCTTTGCTTGTCTTCAATCTCTTGATCACTTGTAGTGACCATTTTGCAATCTTCCCATCTTACTTTCTTTGCTTCTCCCTTGGGGTTTCTCTCCGTGTCACTTGGGAAGCTATCAGTAGGTTTGGGAATCTTCTCAGCTAAATATCCCACCTGAAATTCCAGCTTCTTGATGGTCTCACCCTGGTTCTTAATATTGGCTCGCACCTCCTCTTTGAACACCTTATTTTCTTGAATCTCTTGGTATATTGCTTCAAGTAAGGCTTCAATCTTAGAGAGCTTGTCATCAATTGATGAGTGATTCGGAGCAGACGTGCTGTTTTGGTTTTGATAAGTATGTGGAGAAGTGTTGTTGTGGGGGTGTTGAGATATCCTCTGGGTGAATTGCTTTTGATCTTACTCACTTCCCCACCCAAAGTTCGGGTGATTTCTCCATCCAGGGTTGTAAGTCTTGGAGTATAGATCATAGTTTTTCCTTGGTGAATTCCCAATGTAGTTGGCTTGCTCCTGACTCCCCTCTGCTTCTTCATTCACTCCTTCTTGGATTGTTGATGAAGATGAGATTGCTGCTACTTGGTTCCTCTCCATCTTCTTGGTGAGGTCAGCCAGCTGCTGGGTAATGAGCATGTTTTGGGCCAACAGAGCATCTACATTGTTTAGCTCCATCACTACTCTTGTGTTCCCTCTTTCGGAAGCATAGAAGTAGTAATTTTCTGCTACTGTTTCAATAACATCTATGGCTTCCTCAATGGTCTTCTTCTTGTTCAAGGATCCTCCAGATGAATGGTCTACTGCCTTCTTTGACTCATAAGAGAGCCCTTCATAGAAAATGTGCAGCTGGACCCATTCGTTGAACATGTCAGGTGGACACCTCCTTGTTAAGTCTTTGAACCTCTCCCATGCTTCATACAGAGTCTCACCATCTTGTTGGCTGAAGGTTTGAACCTCAGCTCTCAGCTTATTGATTCGTTGAGGAGGGTAGAATCTTGCTAAGAATTTGTTCACCACATCCTCCCAAGTTGTCAAGCTCTCCCTTGGGAAGGATTCCAGCCACTTGGCTGCCTTGTCTCTGAGTGAGAATGGAAATAAGAGCAGTCTATAGGCGTCAGGATGAACACCATTAGATTTCACTGTATCACATATTCTCAGGAAGGTGGTCAAATGTTGATTGGGGTCTTCTTGAACACCTCCTCCAAACGAACAGTTGTTCTGAACAAGGGTGATGAGCTGTGGTTTAAGTTCAAAGTTGTTGGCATGGATTGTTGGCTTTTGGATGCTACTTCCACAATTGCCTGGGTTTGGATTAATGTAAAAGCCCAAAACTCTTCTATCCTCCCCAGCATGATTTGCTCCACCTCCTCTGCCATGGTTGTGAGTCTCTTCTTCATGATGATTTTCAATGTTTTCTTCCATGTTTGGTTCAAAGTATTCCTCAAACTGTTCCTCCTCTTCTTCAGCACCAACTACTCGTTTTTCTTTTGCCTCCCTCCTTAGTCTAAGGAAGGTTCTCTCCAGTTCAGAATCAAAGGAAGTTGAAGCCCTGCTTCTTCTCCCTGTCATACAACCAACAAGTACAAGCAGAGAAAATAGGTGCAGACAGTATTTGTGTCAGAATTGCTGTTAGTTGTGGGTGATGCAATATATCAAACAGTTAGTGGGTTAGCAAACAGAATTGAAAATAACAAAGAAAAAACAAAAGAGTAGAGGGAGAAGGGAAGAAGTATAACTAAAACAAAAAGTAAATCACTCAAACAGAAAATGAAATTCACAAAATAAAATGCTCAATCTAGTGATCTTCCAATCTAATCATTGTTGATGCACAATCAATCCCCGGCAACGGCGCCATAAACTTGATGCACGGAAAACTTGTCTCTCAACAAATCTCCCTTCGGCAAGTGTACCGAAGTTGTCGTCAAGTAAAAACTCACAATAGAGTGAGGTCGAATCCCACAGGGATTGATTGATCAAGCGACTTTAATTAGAAGAATATTCTAGTTGAGCGAATCCAGGATTTGGGTTGAGAGTTGCAGAAAATAAAATGGCGGGAACGTAAATAACAGAAAAGTAAATGCTAAAATTAAAGGACTGGAAGTAAATAACTGAAAATAAATTGCAGAATTGTAAATGGGAATGGGGGCTTTGCTCATAAAAGTAAATGGCAGAAATTAAAGAGAATAGGTAAGATCAGAGATGGGGAGTTCATTGGGCTTAGGAGATGTTGCAATTCTCCGGATCAAGTTCATTTTCATCTCTTCCTCAATCAATGCACTCATTGATCTCCTTGGCAATCTTAAGTGATTGAATTACAATTTCTTGCAATTCAATCTCTCAAATCTTGATCAATAGCCAATTCCTTGGTCAATTGCTCATGAGAAGAGATGAAGTATGGTCACTGATTATACCACATGCATTTTCCAAATCAAGTATTGAGAGGGTTATAGTCACATACCCATCCAAACCTAATTTGGTCCAGCATGAGAAAGCATTTCTAGCTTGATCTCTTCATTCCTCTTTCAAGGTTCAAAAGAGATCCAAGTTTGAATAGCTTCTCTTCCAAGATAACTACTCAATTGGATGAAGATCAAAAGCTTTCAAGTAAAATCAAGAGGAAAGATAGAAGAAGAATAATGAAAATTAGTATTGATCCATCAAATTACAACAGAGCTCCCTAACCCAATGAAAGGGGTTTAGTTGTTCATAGCTCTTGAAAATGAAAACAAAGATGGAGAATACATCATAAAACTAGAATTTGCAAAGAAAGTAAAATACAGAGAGTAGTTCTCTTTTTCCCAGCCTCCCGAGCTTCTTTACAATTCAAAGCTACTCCTATATATACTACTCTTCTCAGCTTCTAGTTTACTCTTCAAGTCTTGGGCCTTTGGATCTTGAGTTTGAAGCAGTTCTTTTCTTCATTTGGGCTTGGCTTTACTTGCAGAGAGAAAGTGCTAAGTGGGCAGAGACTTCAGCTCAGGACGTTAGGGGTGTTAATATTTAGTGAGAATATAAGTTTGAGAACGTTAGTGACACTTAACATTGTCACTAACGTTCCAATGCACCCCTTTGCCTCACGTTAAAACCCACGTTAACTAGGTTAACGTGGCTTTTAACGTTGCCTTGTTAATCCTTCGAGAACGTTAGTGACACTCAACATTGTCACTAACGTTCCAGTGTGCCCCTTCTTGTTTCACGTTAAAGCCTAGGTTAACGTGGCTTCTAACGTGGTCCTTGCCAACCTTCGAGAACGTTAGTGACACTCAACATTGTCACTAACGTTCCAATGTGCCCCTGGGTCTCACGTTAGAGTCCACGTTAACTAGGCTAACGTGGCCTCTAACGTAGCCATCTTTAGCCATCCCAACGTTAGTGACAATGTTGAGTGTCACTAACGTTGGCTCATCCTTCATTCCTCATCGTTAGCTTCCACGTTAACTAAGTTAACGTGGAGTTTAACGTGACTCTTGGGGGTTGTGTGGTTGCTTCAACGTTAGTGACAATGTTGAGTGTCACTAACGTTGTCGACAACTCTTCATCCTTTACGTTAGTTCCCACGTTAACCAAGTTAACGTGGGAGTTAACGTGGTACTTTGCACCATAGGCCAACGTTAGTGACAATATTGAGTGTCACTAACGTTGGCTTCTCTTCCCCCTTTAACGTTAGAGGCCACGTTAACTAGGTTAACGTGGCTTCTAACGTGGCCACTTATGAGTAATTGCCAACGTTAGTGACAATGTTAAGTGTCACTAACGTTGGCTCAACTTCTCTTCTCCATGTTAGAGTTCACATTAACTTAGTTAACGTGACTCTCTAACGTGAGCATTGATGGCTTTTTGAGAATGTTATTGGCAATCACTTTTCTCATTAATCTTGCAAGTTACCTCCCCTTTTCTTGCTTCCTTTTTGGTCCTGAAATCAAGCAATAAAGTGCATCAAAACTCTAGTCCAAGTTATGAGTAATGCAACGTAATATTTGTCACTAAACTTATGCAAAATCCTCATGAAATTATGTAAAATGCACAATGTATGCTTGAATCAAGGCATAAGTGAATATTTACCCAAAACTAGCTTATTTCCTAAAGAAATGTATGAAACTATCCTAAAAATAGTAAAGAAAAGGTCAGTGAAACTGGCCAAGATGCCCTGGCATCACAACACCAAACTTAAAGCTTGCTTGTCCCTAAGCAAGTACTGGAACAAGAGAATGATGAATGGAATATCCAGAGGAATGAGTCATCGTTGTGGAAGTCATATTACTGATTTTATGGTGGTTTCATGCATAGCAACATAGGTTCATTCCATTACTAGCTTTCAGACCTTTATCATGTCCCTAAACACTTACTTTGTTTATATCACATGAGACTTTTATTCATTGATCCTTTTATTGTTATTTCAAGGGTTATTTGTGTTATTTAGGCTAAGTGCTCTGTAAGGGGGCAACTCTTTAAGATAAGCTTTCAGCCAACACTCCCGAAAGAGTTGGTTCAAGGTGCTAGGTGTTGAAGCACCCCTAAGGACTTACTCCCTTAAGTCTCTCCCCCATACATACACACCACAGGCATATAGTTTATTTATTTTCTTTTCTTGAGACCTTGGTGTCCAGCACCTCTTTGGGTTACTAAATGCTCTGTAGTGAGGGTAACTCTTGATAATGGATTTTCAGCTGATAATCCCGGGTTAGTTAACCCAAGTTACCAAGTGATAAAGCACCCCTAAGAGCTTATTCATCCAAGTAGATCCCTCACACAGGAGCACCACAGACACTTGCCTCAAGCTTAAAACCATTGATGCCTAGACTTATTGCTTACTCTTTTTGTTTTGTTTTTTTCACTTCCATTGTTCTTTCCCTTTTCTCTTCTTAGGATCTTGTTATTAACTTAGTCTCATGAGTGTATCCAAAGCAATGTATTCAGGATAGATAATTGTCCTCCTAGCCTTGTGGTTGAACCAACTTAGCTAACTTATAACTACCCCAAAGATTCATGAATGCACTTCCACAATATCAACTCCACTCTGGTCTTTTAAAAACATAATCCTTCTCTTCTTCAATTTGATTTAAAAGGGACAAGCTTACAAGAAAGGGAAGTAATGATGCAGTGACATAAATACCAGTGCACATAGACTCTCTTCAATACCAAAAACAAAAAAATAACACGATTTGAAAAAGGTTCAAACATAACATGGAAGTAAGTTCTATTTCATACAAGATCTTCCTTAATTAAAACTTAGAGAAAGATGGAACAAAGAAGAAACTCCACCACCTTTTACTGTTGTGGATGTCCACGCTCTTTTCCTTACTTGTCCTCCTTGTTTCCTCTTGCATTTCCTCGCATTCGTGCCAATCTTGCTTGCTTTCAATCCTCAAGTGCCTTCCTCACTGACTCATGACTCTCTTCCACCCTTTGTCTTTCCTTTCATGCTAATTCATCCTTCATTTCATCATACTTGGCTATTCCTGGATGCAATATTGGCAGCTGTCCCACTAAGTAGCCGAGCCTGGCTTGAGTATTTATCTGATGTCCTGTTTGACTCATGTAAACTCCTTCTGCGAATGCCCTTTGCTCGTCCAATAGTTCTGCCTGTTCTATTTGTCTTCGATGCATCTCATGTATGTGTGCCCCTTGATGTACTTGGATGTTGATTAGCCTCTGGGTGGATTCTTGTTGCTCGTTTTGCCTTTGTTCCATCCTGTTGAATGCTTCTCCCCATTGTTGTCCTTGGTTTAGTTGCTGTTCCATCATTTGCCTTTGCCACTCATCTTGCTGAGTCCTCCATCTTGAAAGTGTTTCCTCTTGCTGCCCCATCATCTGTAATTGAAGCTCTTTCTGAGCTCCTTGGCCTTCCAAATATTGTCTAGATAAGCCATCAATGGCCTCCTGCGATTCGTGCATGTCCAAGGTCTGTTGTGCTGATCCCTCTGTGATTTGGCCTTCCACTACTTGAGGGGCTGTCCTCTTTCTTTGCTTCCGTTGAGGCAGGGGGGATGCTGCAGCATTCATCCTTCGGACCGTTATTGGAATGCCTTCCTTTATCCAAACGGGGTCCTCATCTTCAAAAACCACCCTAGCTTTCTTGCATATTCAGTAAATAGTGCTGGGGTAACCTAATGTTCCTCTTGAGTCACTTTTCTCTGCCATCTTTCTAATTCCTTGAGCTATGATCTCATGAACCTTGATTTTTCTCCTCCCTTGAGTATACAATGCACCATTGTTGCTCTCTCGAGATTCACCTCTGAGTTGTTTGCAGCTGGGAGGATAGATCTCTTCACTAGCTCAAACCACCCCTTGGCTTCAGGAGTGAGGTCTGTTCTCTTAATGAACTTTGGTTTATTTCCAGCACCTCTTTCCCAGTCAGCTCCTGGTACACAAAGGTCTCGTAAAAGCTGGTCATAATTGGGGTTGTTGTCCAATCTTGAGTGATAACTTTCTTCTTCAAACGGTATAGACCGTAGCTTCAATGCCCTCATTACACTCATGGGACCAAAATCCACCATTGTTCCTCTCACAAAGCTTGTATATGACTCATCTTTTTTATCATACCTGACTGCATTTGCATAAAATTATCTTATGAGATTTGCATTCACCTTCGTGACCGGGTCAGTGAGGAGCTCCCATCTTCTCCTTTCTACCTTCTCTGTGATTTCGGTCCATTCAGTCTTCTTAACTTGGAATCCTAGCTCATAAATGATTTCCTTATCAACCATCCACCCGTATTGCAATGCATGATGCAAGCTTCTAAATCTCTTCTCATCATATGGGTGTTCTTCCATGGGATTTTTGCACGTGATGCATGTCATGCGTACGCGTCAGTCACGCATACGCGTCGATGGTCTTCTACGCGTCTCACGCGTACGCGTCGCTGTGAAAAGCTTCAAGTCACGCGCATGCGTGAGCCATGCGTGCGCGTCGATCCTTGCTGGTTAGCTCCCTAGTTTCTTATGTTCCTTCCGTTTTTGCAAGCTTCCTTTCCATCCTCTAGGCCATTCCTGCCCTATAAAGCCTGAAAACACTTAACACACAGATCACAGCATCAAATGGTATAAAGGGGAATTAAAAATTGACAATTTAAAAGTTTAGGAAGCAAGTTTTCAATCATAGAACAAAATTAGGAAGGCAATTGTAAATCATGCGAATTATTTGAATAAGTGTGTAAAGAATTGATAAAAACCACTCAATTTAGCACAAGATAAACCATAAAATAGTGGTTTATCAATGCCTCAGGAAGGAATCTTAGAGATTGAGTTGTTTGATGTATAGGGCATAGATTTCATGGGACCATTCCCGCCATCATACTCAAACACCTACATTCTTGTGGTAGTAGATTATGTGTCTAAATGGGTTGAAGCAATAGCAACACCCACTAATGACACAAAAGTAGTAATAAAGTTCCTCCAGAAGAACATCTTCAGCAGATTTGGTGTACCAAGGACACTAATCAGTGATGGAGGTACTCATTTCTACAACAGACAGCTGGATTCTGTCTTAAGCCGTTACAGAGTTCGCCATAAAATGGCAGCACCGTATCATCCCCAAATGAATGGGCAAGCTGAAGTCTCAAATAGAGAACTAAAGCGAATCCTAGAGAGGACAGTAAGTTCCTCTAGAAAGGATTGGGCTAGAATGCTTGATGATGCTTTGTGGGCATACAGAACAGCTTTCAAAACCCCCATTGGAACTTCACTATATCAGTTAGTATATGGGAAGTCATGTCATTTGCTAGTGGAACTAGAACACAAAGCCTATTGGCCTATGATGAATCCACATTTTATGGTGTTTATTTACTCTATGTGGGTGGATTTCATCAACTTTTCTTGCATTTATCCGTTGAAATAGCATAGTTTCATAATTTCTCCCTAAATTGTGCTTGAAAGTGAAAACATGCTTTTTAAGCTTTATAATTGCTAAATTTTATTCACTTTAATTCCATTTGATGCCTTGATGTGTTTGTTGAGTAATTTCAGGCTTACAAGGCAAGTATGGATTGAAGAAGTGGAAGGAAAGCATGGAAAATAGGAGAATTCAAGAAATGAAGGATTTGTAAAGCTGCCAATCCTGACCTCTCGGTACTAAAGTGATCATCACTTGAGCTACAGAGGTCCAAAAGAGGCGATTCCAGCGGCATTGAAAAGCTAATGTCTGGGGCTTCAAATTGATATATAATTTTCTATTGTGAACATAAGTCTAAGTGTGCATATGAACACAACTTGTGCATATGCACAAGTCAGAAAATAGCAAGTGTGTGGACGCACACACCTGTGCGTCCGCACAGGTCCTGGCACGTGAGCTCATTAATTGCAAACCGCTGGGGGCAATTTCTGGTCTCCCAAAACCCAATCCAACTCATTTTTGAAGCTATTTCAAGCCGAATTGAAGAGGGATGAAGGGGGGAGCACTTAGGTTTAGGTTTTTACATGTTTTTGTTAGTTTTCTAGAGAGAGAAGCTCCCCTTTCTCTCTAGAATTAGGGTTTTTATCTTCATTCTCTTTTTAATTTCTCCTTTTAATTCTTGTTTTATTGTAGTTTCATTTACCTTTTTATGTTCCATTGCCTTTAATCTCTTAGTTTCCTTTGTTAATTTTACTTTCATGCCACTTTTGTTTTATGAACACTCTTGTCACTTTTGATTTCATTTAATGCAATTTTGATATTTTGTCTCTCTTTAATGATTATTTGAGTTGTTATTATCATTTTATTGCAATTGGTAGTTATAGATTTTATTATTATTGCAATTTAATATGCTTTCTCCTTTTATGCATGTTAGGGGTTTGATAAAATGTCTCTTTTAGATTTTGTATAGTTTTTCACACTCTTGGCTTGGAATTGGATAATTAGGTGACCTTGAGTCATAGATGTCCATTCGATATTGTGATTAGAATTGTTAGTTGGTTTGGTTTCCACTAACGCTAGTCTTTCACTAAGTTAATTGATGAGTTGATTAGGACTTGTGGATTGAGATCAATTATGCCCTTTTGACTTATTCTCGATGTTAGGATAGACTAATTAAGATTAATTCTTAGCAATTACCATGTTTGTGATTTATGATTATGATAAGAATCCTTAACTCTCAATCCTTGCTAAGAGTTCCTACTTTTTGCCACTTGAATTACATTTTTGATTTACTTGCTTTGAGCTTTAATTTCTTGCATGTCTATGCTATTAACGAAGTGATTCTTAACTCCCAATCCTTACTATTCTTTGATTTAAACTTTGATTGTGAGAGTTCATTGTTGGTTTGGACTATGCTATTAACGAAGTGATTCTTAACTCCCAATCCTTACTATTCTTTGATTTAAACTTTGATTGTGAGAGTTCATTGTTGGTTTGGACTATGCTATTAACGAAGTGATTCTTATTTTGATTGATTCTAAACCGGCAATAATTCTCACATCAGCCTACTAGAATCCTCAACCTTGATGCTAAAGCAGCAGGGGAAAAATGACTGCTCCAACTAAATGAGTTGGAAGAATTCCGCTTAGGAGCATTTGAAAATCGAAAGATCTATAAGGAAAAGGCAAAAAGGTGGAATGATAGAAAGCTAGCTTCCAGAGTCTTTGAACCAGGACAGAAAGTCCTTCTCTTCAACTCAAGGCTCAGATTACAAGAGTATCACCCTACGGACACATAGAACTTCAAGGAAAAGATCCTGAAACTAGATTCACTGTCAATAGACAGAGGGTCAAACATTACCTTGAAGGAGATATAGAGCCAGGAGGCTCAACACTGTTACTAAGTTGAGTACAGTGAAGTCTAGCTAAAGACATTAAAGAAGCGCTTGTTGGGAGGCAACCAACCTTACTCAACCATATTTATTTTATTTTTTCCTTTCAGTTGTCAGAGACATGATCATGTGCACCAGTCAAGAGACAGAATGCACAACAGTGAAAATAGAACACTCCGGAAAGAGTGTTAAAGTTGAACGCCAGCTAGGGTATCCCTGCTAGGCGTTCAACGCTCCAAGAGGGGAGCATCGTTGGCGTTGCACACCAGCCAGGGAGTAGCCCCTGGGTGTTCAAACGCCAATGCAAAGAAGTAGGGAATCTAGAGTTCCCTAGCCTCTTAAGACCAAGAGGTCCCACAGAAGCTCTACCTACCCCACCTTCTTCTTCCCCATTGATCATATTTGCTCGAGGGCGAGTAAAACTCTTAAGTTTGGTGTTGCAAAAGCTCTGTTTTGTGACTTCTACCACTCTTAAGTATAGAAGAAGATGATGGAGCAAACCAGAGTGCGTGCACATGAGCCTGTGCAGCCATCTCAACAAAGACAAAGGAGTGACATAGAAGAGATTAAGTAGCACATGTAATCCTCAAGGAGGAGCACTGGCCACCATCATTCAGGTGGATTCGATCTCTTTATCTCCTTTTTTGTTATTTTTCTATTTTCTATCTGTTTATTCTGTTCTCTTGTTCTAGTTGCATGATCATTTGCATTGATGCCTTTAAGTTGTAAAATGTTCCATATATCTTTCACCTTGCTTAAATGAAAAATTTTTTTAATTGAAAAGAATTGAGAGATGCATAAATTTCAAGTTTAAAATAAGACTAGTTTAACTAGTTTGATGTGGTGTCATTTGCTTTTGTCTTCTGAATGTATGATTAAAAAGTGCATATTTGAAGTTGTAACTTTAGAATGTTGGCTCATGAAAGAATAAGGAAAAAGGAAAAGTATTATTGATAATATGAAAATTTTGAAAATTGATTCTTGAAGCAAGAAAAAGTAGCAAAAAGCAAAAGAAAAAGCATGTTGAAAAAAATGAAAAAAATTACTATGCATGCAAAAAAAAAATGAAAAGCAAAAAAATCCATTACTGCCCAAAAATGCAGGAAAAGGAGGGCAGATTGAAAAAGCCAGTAACCCTTTAAACCAAAAGGCAAGGGTAAAAGGACCCAAGGCTTTGAGCATTAATGGATAGGAGGGCCCAAAGGAATAAAATCCTGGCCTAAGCGGCTAAACCAAGTTGTCTGATAAACCACTATTTCATGCTTTATATTGTGTTTAAATTGTGTGGTTTTATCATGATCTTTGCCCACTTATTCATTAAATAACCATGCATTTGTATTTCCTTCCTAAAGATGCTTTATGGTTGAAAACTTGCTTCCTAGAGACTTTTAATCATGTATTTTATTTCTCCCTTATTCCATTCGATGCCGTGATCTGTGTGTTAAGTGTTTCAAGCTTTATAGGGCATGAATGAGTTGGAGATTGGTAGGGAAGCCTGCAAAAATGGAAGGAACACAAAAAAATGAGGAGATGACCAGTGGAAGCGATGTGGCCGCATAAATGACGCGACCGCGCGGAAGAGAGCAATTTGAAGCGACGCGGCCGCATGGATGACGCAACCGCGCGGCATGGAACAGCACGAGTGACGCGGCCGCATGGACGACGCGTCCGCGTGGCAAAGCAGAAACGCGAATGACGCGTCCGCATGAGCGACGCGATCGCGTGACATGCGCGATCTGCATAATTTGCAGATTCGCTGGGGGCGATTTCGGGCCCTATTTTGACCAAGTTTTTGGCCCGGAACAGCAGACTAGAGCCAGAGAACATGCAGAAACCAAAAACAACATTCATTCTACACAGTTTTAGTTTTTAGATCTAGTTTTACTCCTCCTCTAGGTTTTCTCTCTACACATTCATAGTTCTTAGGATTTTAGTTTTCTCTAGCCTTTTGCATTGGGATATTGAGAAGAGTTATTATCTCATCAAGACTTCGTCATTCTAGTTCGTTTTCTTTACTTGGCTTACTCTTCCATGTTCCTTGCTTTGTTTAATTTTACCATTGGAATATTTTTAGGATTATTTAATACAAGGATCACTTTTATTTTTAATTGATTATTTTCAATTTTTATTTATAATGTCTTTCGTTAATTCCTTTTCATATGCTACGAATTTTACCTTTACAATGAGTGAGTAGTTCCCTAACTTGATGGGGAGTTGATTGAAAGGAACCCTTGAGTTGGAAGGTTCAAGAGAAAGATTGCAATTGGGTTATTGTTGGATTGCTCTCTAATTCCTAACACCAATCCTCCCCAGAGTGGATTGGGACTTGTGAATAGAACAGCATTCCAACTTGTTTTACCTCCCTTTACTTAGTAAAGGATAACTAAACAAAATAACTCTCAATTCTCAATTAACCTTAAGAGTGTTCCATCAAGAATAGGGCTTCCATGTAATCAACTCCTAGTCAAGGCTTTTATTTATATTGTTCAATTTCATCAATTTAATTTCCTGTTTACTCTACTCAACCCTTTTCAAAAACATCTGATTAATAACATAGCACCCTTTCCTACAACTCGTTGGGAGACGACCTGGGATTCATACTCCCAGTATTTTAAATTTCAATTTTCTGTGACACCTTTCTAAATTGATAGGCGGATTTCCGGCGAATTAAGAACTATACCTGCAATGTATATATTTTAATAATTTTTAATTCGCTAATTTCTGCTCGCATCAATTTTTGGCGCCGTTGCCGGGGAGTTGCAATAGAGTGCTAAAGTTATTAATTGGAATTTATTTATTTGCATTTTATTTTATTTTGCTACTATGACCTGCCTGTTTCTTTCGTCAAATGACGCATTCACTTCCTGATCCGCGCTTGCTAATATTCGATCCGGAAATTGAAAGGATTATTTCACGAATAAGGCGAGCTCGGCGTCAGTTAGTCCGCTCTGAGTGCGGATCTGAAAGTGAACTTGAGAAAGAAACCAGCTCCCGTTCTACTGATTCGGTTGATTCACGTGCAGACGACATGGCAGAACCTAGGAGAGTTACCATCCAGGAGGAAGGAGCCCCTAATTTTACAATGTAACCGTTTCAAGCGCATCACCCAGCAGTGGCTACAAATTTTGAAATAAAGACCGCACTGCTCAATTTGATGCCCAAGTTTCATGGCTTACCTGCTCAAGAGCCCAACAAGCACCTGAGAGATTTCCAGGCAGCCTGTTCTACTATCAGGCGTGATGGTACAGATGAAACTTCAATCCTGCTGAAAGCTTTTCCATTTTCTCTTGCGGGAAAAGCAAGAGAGTGGTACTACACTCAACCCCTAGCAAATGTATCCAACTGGGATACGCTCAGAAAAGAGTTTTTGGAGAAATTCTTTCCATCTGAAGTTACTGATAAACTAAGGAAAGACATCTCCACGATTGTTCAAGATGACAACGAGACTCTCTTTGAATATTGGGAGCACTTCAATAATCTTCTGGATACATGTCCCCACCACATGATTGACAAGATAGTGTTACTCAGTTATGTCACACAGGGCATGAGGCCCCAAGATAAGACCACATTAGAAAGTGCTAGAAATGGGTCTATGAAGAAGTACAAGACCACTGATGAGGCATGGCAATTGATCAGCGACTTAGCTGAATCCACTAGGAACCATAAACAGAAGCAAGGCCGCTCAAAAGCCGTTGCAGAAGTATCCTCTAGCAGAGAGACTGCTGCTCTAACTCAGAGTATCTATGAGATGACCAACTTGCTGAAGCAGATGCAATTGAATCAACAAGTTCAGCAAGCTCAACCTTCTTCAGCACAGCAAAGCCAACAGCTAGTCCCACAAAGAGTTTGCGGAATTTGTGCTGATTATAGCCATTATATTGATGAATGCCCGCAACTCCAATAGGAAGACAACATGGTGGCATCTACCCATAACTTCTATGACCGCCCCAACCAAGGGTACAATCAAGGTGGAAATAATAACCATGGATGGCAGGATAATTCTAACCAGAATTGGAGGGACAACAATAACAGAGGAGGCAGAGATAATCAGGGAAATCAGAGGTGGAATAATAATAACAACAGACAGCAGAACCACCCTCACAGAGCACCTCACCTGAGACAATCCCAAGGACCACAGAATACCCAACAGCAGACCTCTCAATTTACTTACCCTTCTTCATCTCCTAATGAAGAGTTACTAAAATTTTTTGAGCGAAGTCAACAGACCATGGAAAATAACATTAATGCCAGTCTGAATGGTCTGGCCGCTACCCTGCAAGCTCTTGTCTCACAGATTGGATCAATGCAAAATTCCAGTAACCAACCTTCAAGCTCCACTGGAATCCCCTCTCAACCATTACCCAATCCAAAGGGAGGCATTAATGCCATCATCCTGAGGTTCGGAACCACACTGCAGGAGAGGAATCAGGAGGAGCCAAGCTCACCAAACCACGCCTCAGCTGAAGAGGTAGTAGAAATAGAAGATGTCGAAGAAGAAGAGGACATACAGGACATAGCTGAAGAAGAAGAAGTGCAACCACAAGAGAAAGTACCAAAAGGCACAGACACTGCAGAAAATACTACTCCCATTCCCTTTCCACAACTTGCAAGGAAGCCCAGGAAGCAACTGGAACCCGATCCCAAAATGGTAGAAATATTCAAAAAGGTTGAGGTAACCGTTCCTCTTTTTGATGTTATGCAACAAGTACCTAAATATGCAAAGTTTCTAAAAGATTTATGTATACATAAAGACAAAATTCATGAATTAGAAACTATTCCTTTAGGTAGTTCCATATCTGCTTTAATGGGAGGATTACCTGAAAAATGTAGTGACCCAGGTCCTTGTATAGTTAGTTGTACTATTAGTGGTGTAGTAATTTATGATTGCATGTGTGATTTAGGAGCATGTGTTAGTATAATGCCTTTGTCTATATATGATATTTTGAGGCTCCCTCCCTTAAAAATATCGGCAGCTCGTTTTGTGTTAGCAGATAAAAGCATTATTACAGTGGCTGGAGTTGCTGAAGATGTTTTGGTGAACATTAAAGGGCTTACATTTCCCACTGATTTTTATATCTTGGAGATGCCCCATAATGATTCAGATAAGCCATCATCAATCCTACTTGGAAGACCATTTCTGAAGACATCAAAATTCAAATTGGATGCTTTTTCAGGAACATACTCTTTTGAAATAGATGGCCGAATAGTAATCTTCAATCTGAATGGAGTCATAAACAACCCTCCAGAAGATCATTCTATCTTCCAGTGTGATGTCATAGATGAAACTGTAGCTGCAGTTCACAAGGAAGAATTAGAAGAGAGGCACACTGGACAAGGTCCAAGTGTGGGGACCATCTTAACTGACAATGAGGGCATTTCGCCATTTTCACAAGCTCCAGATAATCCAGAGCCTACCCATGATCAGAAGTTAGAATTGAAACCCCTCCCTCCACATCTTAAATATGCTTATCTTGAAGATGAGCAGAAGTTTCCGGTCATCATTGCAAGGGAACTTACTTCTCAACAAGAAGAGCAGTTACTTGATGTACTGAGGAAGCACAAGAAGGCAATTGGGTGGAGTTTGGCAGACATAGTAGGCATCAACCCTCAAGTATGTGAGCACAGAATATTTTTAGAAGAGGGAGCAAGACCTGTCTGTCAACCCCAAAGAAGATTGAACCCCACTATCTTGGAAGTTGTCAAAAAAGAAGTGACCAGACTATTGGAAGCAGATATCATCTATCCCATCTCAGACAGCGAATGGGTTAGCCCAGTACAAGTGGTGCCCAAGAAGTCTGGAGTCACTACAGTGAAGAATGAGCATGGAGAGCTCATAGCAACTAGAGTTCAGAAGGCTTGGAGAGTCTGCATTGATTACAGGTGTCTCAACCAAGCTACCCGTAAGGATCACTACCCACTTCCATTCATTGATCAAATGCTGGATCGCCTGTCAGGTAAATCCCATTATTGCTTTTTAGATGGTTACACAGGTTATTTCCAGATTCATATAGCTCCTGACGATCAGGAAAATACCACTTTTACATGTCCTTTTGGGACTTATGCTTACAGGAGAATGCCCTTTGGCTTGTGCAATGCACCAGCTACTTTCCAAAGGTGTATGATGAGTCTTTTCTCTGGTCTTATTGAGGACTTTATGGAGGTTTTTATGGATGATTTTAGCGTTTATGGTGATTCTTTTAGCCTTTGCTTGGATGGATTATCTAGAGTATTAGATAGATGTGTTAATACAAACCTTGTATTGAATTTTGAAAAATGTCATTTTATGGTGAAACAAGGGATTGTATTAGGACATGTGGTATCTAATACTGGCATTTCTGTAGACCCAGCAAAGGTGAATATTATTTCTAGTTTACCTTATCCCTCTTCGGTGAGGGAAGTCCGTTCGTTCCTTGGCCATGCAGGTTTTTACAGGAGATTTATTAAGGACTTCAGTAAGGTAGCACTTCCCTTATCCAGATTACTGCAGAAGGATATTGAGTTCGAGTTTAGTGATGATTGCAAACAAGCGTTTGATAAGCTGAAGACCGCCCTGACTCAAGCTCCAATTGTGAGAGGACCAGACTGGAGCCAACCGTTTGAAATCATGTGCGATGCTTCCAACCATGCCGTAGGAGCAGCGCTGGCTCAGAGCGAAGGTAAGGATCCTTTTGTTATTGCTTATGCGTCTAAGACTTTAGACACTGCCCAGTCCAATTATACTACTACTGAGAAAGAGCTTCTCGCTATTGTTTTTGCTCTAGATAAATTCCGAGCTTATTTACTCGCTATTTCATGGTTTATATTGTGTTTAAATTGTGTGGTTTTATCATGATCTTTGCCCACTTATTCATTAAATAAGCATGCATTTGTATTTCCTTCCTAAAGATGCTTTATGGTTGAAAACATGCTTCCTAGAGACTTTTAATCATGTATTTTATTTCTCCCTTATTCCATTCGATACCGTGATCTGTGTGTTAAGTGTTTCAGGCTTTATAGGGCATGAATGAGTTGGAGATTGGTAGGGAAGCCTGCAAAAATGGAAGGAACACAAAAAATTGAGGAGATGACCAGCGAGAAGCGACGCGGCCGCATTGATGACGCGACCGCGCGGCATGGAACAGCACGAGTGACGCGGCCGCATGGATGACGCGTCTGCGTGGCAAAATAGAAACGCGAATGACGCGTCCGCATGAGTGATGCGATCGCGTGACGTGCGCGATCTGCATAATTTGCAGATTCGCTGGGGGCGATTTCGGGCCCTATTTTGACCAAGTTTTCGGCCCGGAACAGCAGACTAGAGCCAGAGAACATGCAGAAACCAAAAAACAACATTCATTCTACACAGTTTTAGTTTTTAGATCTAGTTTTACTCCTCCTCTAGGTTTTCTCTCTACACATTCATAGTTCTTAGGATTTTAGTTTTCTCTAGCCTTTTGCATTGGGATATTGAGAAGAGTTATTACCTCATCAAGACTTCGTCATTCTAGTTCGTTTTCTTTACTTGGCTTACTCTTCCATGTTCCTTGCTTTGTTTAATTTTACCATTGGAATATTTTTAGGATTATTTAATACAAGGATCACTTTTATTTTTAATTGATTATTTTCAATTTTTATTTATAATGTCTTTCTTTAATTCCTTTTCATATGCTACGAATTTTACCTTTACAATGAGTGAGTAGTTCCCTAACTTGATGGGGAGTTGATTGAAAGGAACCCTTGAGTTGGAAGGTTCAAGAGAAAGATTGCAATTTGGTTATTGTTGGATTGCTCTCTAATTCCTAACACCAATCCTCCCCAGAGTGGATTGGGACTTGTGAATAGAACAGCATTCCAACTTGTTTTACCTCCCTTTACTTAGTAAAGGATAACTAAACGAAATAACTCTCAATTCTCAATTAACCTTAAGAGTGTTCCATCAAGAATAGGGCTTCCATGTAATCAACTCCTAGTCAAGGCTTTTATTTATATTGTTCAATTTCATCAATTTAATTTCCTGTTTACTCAACTCAACCCTTTTCAAAAATATCTGATTAATAAAATAGCACCCTTTCCTACAACTCGTTGGGAGACGACCTGGGATTCATACTCCCAGTATTTTAAATTTCAATTTTCTGTGACACCTTTCTAAATTGATAGGCGGATTTTCGGCGAATTATGAACTATACTTGCAACGTATATATTTTAATAATTTTTAATTCGCTAATTTCTGCTCGCATCATTGTCCCTAACAATGTGCTTGTGGCGTGAAGGTGTCAAGTAAAATGCTTGAGACTGAGCGGTTAAAGTCGTGATCCAAAGAAAAAAGGGTGTGCTTAAGAACTCTGAACACCTCTATCTGGGGACTCTAGCAAAGCTGAGTCACAGTCTGAAAAGGTTTACCCAGATAAAATGTTTGTGGCATGAATGTATCCGGTGGTAATATGGGAAAAAAGAGTGCCTAAGGTCACGGTCAAGACTCTGAACGCTGTGTTCAAGAATTAAAATAAGCTTAACTAGGTAAGTCAATAATATCATATGGATTCTATGTTCCTAAGGATGCCAACATCTCTGAGTTTCAATGGATAGTGAGATGCCAAAACTATTCAGAAGCAAAAAGCTACTAAGTCCCGCTCATCTGATTTTAACTAAGCTTCATTTGAAACTTAGAAATTTATTGTATCTTAATTTTCTTTGTATCCTACAGTGTTTTTATTTGCTTGGGGACAAGCAACGGTTTAAGTTTGATATTGTGATGAGCGGATATTTTATACACTTTTTGACATCATTTTCATATAGTTTTTAGTAGTTTTTATTGAGTTTTTGTAGGTTTTAGTGTTAAATTCACATTTTTGGATTCTACTATGAGTTTTTGTGTTTTAGGACAATTTCTGAAAATTTTTGGCTGAAATTGAGAAGCTAGAGTAGAAGTCTAATTTAGAGACAGAAAAAGCACTGCAGATGCTGTCCAGATCTGACCTGCCTGCACTCGGAAGAGCTTTCTTGGAGCTACAAAAGTCCAAATGGAATGCTCTCATTGGCTATGGAAGGCTGACTTCCAGATCTTTCCAGAAATATATAATAGCCCATGCTTTGCTTTAGATTAGAAGGCCCAAAACTGGCGTTCAACGCTAGCTTCCTGCCCTCTTTCTGGCGTCTAGCGCCTAAGGAGCAGAACCCAATGTCCAAACGCCCAGAAGTGGATTTTAGCACTAAAAATACTGTTTTAACCTTACTAGTCATTAGTTTAGTATTTAAGGGAATTAATTCATGTTATACAGATCATTCAGCATTATTTTCATTTTACCATTGTATTCTACCTCAGTATGAGTTTCTAAACCTCCCAGGTTGAGAGGAGGAGCCCCGTTGAGTCCTATGAATTAATAAAAGTACTACTATTTCTTTTTAATCCATGTTTGATTAATTCGAGGATGTATATTCGTAATTCATCGTGGTGAATAGGATAATCTAATCAATTAGCTCTGTTCATCACATTAAGATGAACGTGGCTGACAAACACCCGCGTCTACTTGGGTCAGAATGTGTCTTTCACCGGACAAGGACGACCAACATCTTGAATATACATATCTTAGACGGCTAATCCACGACTTCATTGGGGACTTCTCGAGACATCAGTTCAGCCAATTTTCAGGGAGATTAGGGTCTCTGTGGTAAAGGCTAGAACCCAAAGATGCAGCATTCTCTGATTCGGAAGATCCGACCTTGTCCGTTGCGATTTGAGTAGGATCATTAAGGAGAATAGCTTGCAGGAACTTCACCCTCAAGTAGAGATGGATCTACACTAACCCAGGGGTTCAGATCCAAAGGAGTATTAGCAGCTGCTCAAACCAGTGTCAATCACATACAGCTTGCCATTGAAGAAATCACTCACAAGGAAGGAGAGCAGTAGTACCAGAGTTAATTCAGAAAGGCATAGCAACTCCAACTTTCAGCTCTATTCCCAGCCTATAATTCCTAATAGCTAATCCAATTGGTTTTACCCCCATTCAATATTTATGACATTTTATCTATCAACCTTCAAATCAAACAACTCCTTCTAATTCCACCTGACTAAGACCTGCAAGACAACCATGGCTTGCTTCAAGCCATAATCCTCGTGGGATCGACCCTGACTCGCTCAGGTATTACTTGGATGACCCAGTGCACTTGCTGGAACAACAGTACGAAGGTGTTGGGATTCGTGCTACCACCTACCATGTTTGTACTTTCAGCTTCTTGTTCGAAAAGTTCTGTAAGGTTTCCTCCGGAGTGTTGTGCTTTAACTTGTTGTAAATGCCTCCTTATGGTCCTCTCAGGTTCAGGATCAGGATCAAAGTGAGGTTTTTTATCTCTATTCTTACTCATAAACAAGAGAAAGAAAACAAGAAAGAAAGAGAATGGGAGTTTCTATGTCAAAGTATAGAGTATTCCTAGTGAGATGTGAAGAAGAAAGAAGAATGAGGGTAGAGGAGTGAGAAGAAGAATTCGAATATTAAGAAGCAAAAAGGAAAATTAGTATTAAAATATTTTTGTTTTTATTTTATTTATTTATTTAATTCAAAAACAATAAGGAAATTAAAAGTCAAGACAACCAATTAACTAAAAAGATTTGAAAATTTTAAAGGTAGTTTTCGAAAAAGTAGAAAGAAAAAAGTCAAACAAAAATTTTGAAATTCAATTTTAAAAAGAAAGGGAAGATTTGAAATTAAAAAGTTCAAAATTAAAAAGAAGATAAGTTAGGTAAGTTTTAAAACTAAAAAGAGAAAGATAAGATAAAGATTTTAAAAGGAAGTTAAGAAAGATAAGATTTAAAATTAAAAAGATTTTGAAAATCAAATTTGAAAAGATAGTAAAGATTTAAAAAGATTTGAATTTTAAAATTTAAAAAGAAAGATACGATAGGAGAGAATCAAATTAAAAGAAAAGATTTGAAAGGATCTAAAAAGATAAGATTTGAAATTTGAAATTTGACTTTACTAACAAGAAAACATTAAACTTAAAAATTTTTAAATCAAGATAAGAAAAGAAAGCAAGATTTTCAAAAATTTGAATAAAAGATAAAAGAAATATTTTTTATTTTTTTTTGAATTAATGAAGAAAGAGAAAAACAATTAAAAGACATCAAACTTAAAATTTTTAGATCAAAGGACACTAGTTTTTCGAAAATTAAAAAGAAAAACACCAAAAGACACCAAATTTAAAAATTTTAAGATCAAACAAAGAAAAGAAACAAGAACAACTTGGGTACCAAGAAGAATACTTAAGAACAATTTTTGAATATTTTAAAGAAAAAGATGAAAACAGATGGGACACCAAACTTAAGAACTGACACTAGACTCAAACATGAGACAAAGAAAAGATGGACTTTGAAAATGTTTTTGAAAAAGAAAACAAAAGACACAATTAAAAAGTACTTAATCTAAGTAACAAGATAGTCCGGTAGTTTGTCAAACTCAAATAATCCCCGGCAACGGCTCAAAAAACTTGGTGCACGAAATTGACTCTGTAATATTCGCACAGATAGACTGGCAACTGCACCGAGTCATCCAAGTAATACCTCAGGTGAGTGAGAGTCGATCCCACGGAGATTGTTGGCTTGAACAAGCAATGGATATCTTGTAGATCTTAGTCAAGCAGATAGAAAATATAGTTGTTGTAAAAAACACATAAAAATAGAATAAATAAAGTTACTGGATAGATATGAAATCAGTGATGAGATAACGGTTGAGGCTTCGGAGATGCTTCCTCCTTCTGGATCAACTTTTCTCACTATCTACTTCAACTTCTGATGATTCATTCCATGGCAGGCTGTAAGTGACTAATGCCAGGTTAGTGGTCATTAATATCCTCTGCTTCAGATAAAATGCCAGGTCAGCGGTCATCTAATCTGAACGGGGGTGAAGCTTCTGCAGTCCATTCCCTTGGTGATCCTACTCAAACAGCCACAAACAAGGTCGGATCTTCCGGATCAGAGAATGCTACTCCATTGATTCTAGCCTATACCACAAAGGCCCTAATCGCACCATACCTCGGTTGAACTGATGTGTCCTAGTTCCCAATGAAGTCGTGGATTAGCTGTCTAAGAGATGTATAATCAAGCTTTTGGTTCAGTACTATCCCGTCAAGGACTCACAAGAACCCATGTAGAATAGGGATGACAGTCAAGTTACACTCCCAATTCATTCGGATAAAGAACGAAGATACATCTTAGAATAGAATCAAGCATAGATTGAAATAGAACGATGATATTATTAAGCCATAAGAATCAGCAGAGCTCCTAACCTTAATGATGCCTAGGCATCTTTGGCTAGTTTTACAAGCCATTTTCTTTAGTTTTTACTTGGTTTCATGCATTTTCTTAGTCAATAAGCAAGCATTTGGATAAGTAAAATATGAATGTCTTGATTCAATCAAACATTGTGAATTATAAACATTTTCATGAGATTGATGCAAGAATTACTTGATGCAATGAATGATGCATTATCTTGTGATTATGGCAAAGCTTTGAAGCATTTGTTTAGTTGGTGATAGGCAACGAGAAGCAAAGGAGAAGTAAAGGAGAAGTAGAGAAGAAGCAGAGGTTATGGCATTAGTGGCCAAGTTAGCCCACTAACGCCATGGTTAATGTTGGCTCTACAAGAAGAAGCTGGCGTTAGTGGCCAAGTTAGCCCACTAACGCCAGCACTAACGTTGCCAAGGAGAAGAAGCTACCGTTAATGGCCAAGTTAGCCCACTAACGCCAGTGTTAACGTGACTCAAGGATGAGAGGCAACGTTAGTGGCCAAAGTTGGCTCACCAACGTGAATCAAGAAAGGAAGCAATGTTAGTGGCCTAAGTTGGCTCACTAACACTACAACATAAGAAGAGGTGTCAACGTTAATGTGCTAACGTTACCCAAGTTAGCACACTAACATCTTCGACTATTTCACGTGTTGGAGCTGGAAAATTTAGCTAGTTTACGTACGCACGGAGTAGTGTGCGTACGCACAAGAGGAAAATTGACTAGTGTGCGCACGCATGAGCCAGTGTGCGTACGCACACCAAGAAGAACGTTGATGGCCCCGTTAGTGTGCTAACGCCAGTACTAACGCCAGAATGGGTTTTGAAGGTAACGTTAGTAGCAGCGTTAGTGCACTAACAGTAGTGCTAATGCCTGTTTGGAAGAAGACTTGTGGCGTTAGCAAGGTTGTTAACACCAGTGCCAGTATCAGTTCCAAGGGCACACATGCACTCATGATAACTCTAGTGAGTTAACGCCAGTGTTAACTTCAGAAAGAGCCACTCCTAACTTTGCTTCAACTAAGGCCAAAAGCCCACATCCAAGTACTTGATGACTCATCTGAAGATTGTATGTATAGGAAGGTTTTTGAACTTAGAAAAAAGGAGGTTACGAAGGCTGGGACCTGGAGGGGACTCTGAGAGAGAGGACCTGAATTAGGATTTTCTTTCTGCACTTAGTTTAGTTTTCATGTACTTTTCTTTTCTCTTTGAGTTTTCCAGAGCAATGATGAACTAAACCCCACATCATTAGGGGGAGGAGCTCTGTTGTAATTCAAATGAATTAATGAAATTCTTCTTCTTCTTAATCCGCTTGTTGTAGCGAAGAGATAACTTCCGTGCTGAATCGATCTATTCACTACCGGAAGGGCGTTTAGATCCATTGAATTTCTATGTGAGCCTCGGAAGGGGAATCATAGAAGTTAGTTTGAAGCTCTTTATCTCACAACTCTCTTGATTAATAAATTCCTGGTTTGAATTGAGATCCTGAGAACTTGTGTGACTTATGGATAAGAGAATTAAACTTAACCTCTTCTCATGAACAATTAGATCAAGGAATTGGCAATTGGTTGTGTTAAGAGAAATTGGGTTGCTAAGGGATTGGGACTTAATTAATTACAATCCATCATAGATCTACTTCATATGATTGAGAATGAAGTTGAGACCTATTAATTCATGACAGATTACAATATCTCCAATCCCTAATGAATCTCACCCATTGTTATTCTTCATTCCAATTGCCTTAAGTTTCTTGCTTTCTTTGATTCGCAGCTCCCAAAACCTATTTAAATTTCATGCAATTTACCTTTCATTGTCATTTACATTCTTGCTTTTACTTTCTTGTCAATTAAGTTTCAGCTCTTTTAATTTCCTGCCATTTAAGTTTCCGTTCTTTAGTTTCTTGCCATTTACGTTTCCGCCATTTACATTTCACAATTTACTTTCAGCACTTTAATTTCTAGCAATTTACGTTGTGTTAATTCAATTTCACCAAAATCATCAACTATTAGTTTGATTAGATAAATCACCTAACTAAAGTTGCTTAATCCATCAATCCTTGTGGGATCGACCTCACTCAACAGTGAGTTATTACTTGACGATTCGGTATACTTGCCGAAGGGATTTGTGTTGTGCAAATTTTCCCGCATCACTTAACCTAGGAGGTTAGTGACCCATAGCTTACAATAATGTTCAAAAATATCATATATGGTAAAAGTCTGTTGAACAAGTGTGATCCTTGTTCAATATATACTAATCTTATAACTAAGAATTACAGAAATAAGATGAACTAGTATTGTAGTGCAAAAATTCACTTTCTGGGCCCACTTGGTGAGTGTTTGGGCTGAGCTAAGGGTGACTCCACGAGCTAGTACCCTTCTTGGGCATTGAAGGCCAGCTTTAGACTCCTTTTTGGGCATTGGACATCAACTGCTCTCTTTTGGGCGTCCAACGCCAGGAAGAGGGTGAAGTGCTGGCGTTGAACGCCAGTTTTGGACCTTCATTTCCAGAGCAAAGTATGAACTATTATATATTGCTGGAAAGCCCTGGATGTTAGCTTTCCAATGCCATTAGGAGCGTGCCATTTAAATTTCCGTAGCTCCAAAAATGCTCCTTCAAGTGCACGGAGGTCAGAATCCGATAGCATCTGCAGTCCTTTCTCTGTCTCTGACTCAGACTTTTTCCAAAACTCCTCAATTTCAACCAAAAATTACCTAAAATCATCATAAAACACAACAACTCAAAGTAGAATCCAAAAATATGAATTTTTCACTAAAACCTATGAAAATATAATAAAACTTAAACAAAACATAATAAAAACTATATGAAAATGATGCCAAAAAGCGTATAAAATATCCGCTCATCAGTTGTGCCGGAATCATGCGGCTACTGTGTGGAGGGCACGATCAGCCCTCACGTGTACGCATCAGTGACGCGTACGCGTCACCCTTCTTTTGCTGACCCACGCATAACCGTCACCTTCCGTTTTCAAGTGCCAAGGCAGGATGCCTTGTTTCTTCTGCTCTTCCCACTCTTCTTTTCTTATCCCTCCCCTATCTTTTCTATTTTCTTTTATTAAGTTGCATTTCATTACTTATTTTCTTTTTTGTTGCACTTTATTTTCTTATTTCTTGCCTATTCTTAGTTCTATTCTTTTCATTTTCTTGTATGTTTGCATTTGGTGTTGGACCACTACTCTCTATTTCTTTGATAAGTCCATTGGATTGTTTTGGTGCTACTTGCTCTATTAAATTCTCTTTTTGATGCTTGAGATATGCCTTAATATTTTAGTTGATTTCTCATGTACATGTCGCGACCATGTATGTGAGACACCTTATTCTTATTTGGCATTATTTCTCACCTGCACTTTATTAATTTTATATCTTTCTCTCTTGGCTTAATGTTTATCCTTTCTCCTCCTTTTCAAGAAGGTCGCCAAGAGAGAATGGATCAAGCTCCTAGGAAGGTAGCTAATCAGCAATTCCAATATCATCATCATCACCGCACACACCTTAGTTGTCTATCCCATCCATGGAGGAGTCCGACTCTCCGGAGTCTACGCCCGATTTTGGCAAGAAAGGGATCAAGAGGTGGACATGGGTCCCCCGTCACACCATCCTTAGGCCATTGAGAGTGTAACACCCTACCATACAGAGTCTTATGCTTAAGTCATAATTCAGAGATGGCAAGGTATTACGACCTCTAAAACAAAAATTTAGTACGTATAGTATTATGAATGATTGATTATAACTAGGAGCCTTTGAAGAAAAAGGGGTAAACAAAAACCGTAACTCGAAAACGCAACACTCCGAATGATAACGTAACAAGCAAAGGATAAGCTAGCGCAAGATCATATATATAAAGAGTATCAAAAACAGGAATATCAAGACTCAAAATCCGGCTGCGAAGATAACCGGTTCGAGCATAGCAATATATACATATAATAAAATAAGGAAAACCCCAAGGAAAACCCAAAGGGACATAAATACCGAAAACCTAATCTCCAAAATCCCCTCTAGAAGGAGTCATCACAGTTTGTATTATTTAATGGAGATAAAAGTATCTAAACAAGATATATAAACCAAAACAGAGTCCCGAGAACAAAGGATCTTCGCTAATCCAGAAGTCTTCAGCATGCTTCAGCGAGAAACCTCACGTCCTGCATCTAAAAACCACAAAATCCGCATGGGTGAGAACCAGAGGTCCCCAGCACGGTAACAGCTTCCACATATATAATACATAATAATAGAGGAAAGCCAAAGGCAATCCTAGAACTTCCTCCAGATAATATCAAAGCTTATAAACAAGCTAAACCGTAAGTGGCAACTGACTAAAGATTCTTCAGTCTAACTAATACTTCCCTCTCCAATTCCTTCAGACCTCCCAACCACCAGCAGGAGTATAATATAGCAAACACAGTTATATCAGACAAGAGATTTACAAATAGGAACAGATAAGGCATTTAGGCAATTAGCAAGTAATATGCAGTCAAATAGGCAATCTCAAACAATTCATGTAGTATGCTTATGATGCATGCCTGTCCCTAGTGGCTGATGATATCATCTGTCGGTTATAGAGCCAACCCGACAAGTCCTGGTAGCTAACCATTGGACTGTCCCTCTGTCGTGCATCCCCAACTCGAGTTATACTCATCATAAACTTGATCATAATCATGATCCATATCCATCACCCTCACTGGTGAATATTTATCCATCACCATCATTGGTGAATATTTACGGGGGCGAGCTCATCCGGGCCTTTCACAGTGCCCGGCCACACTTACGACATTGGGTTAACAGAGCTTCGAGTCTCAACCTGGAGCACATGGTGGCTAGCCATTGCTACTACCCAGGGAAACCCTCATCTCCAATGGTGGAAGTGCCAACATTCACAATTCATTCAACAGCATATATGCATTTATACTTAGCCATAAACATGGCTCCGCCGCCACACGGCATAATCCAGCCATCCGGCTCATGGTTAAATCCATAACCAGCCAATTCATTAACAATTACGGCCATTCGACCCATGGCATAACAAGCACTTCCACCGCCATCCTCCACATCTCACATAATCATCTTTGATCCTCAATGATCATTCATTTTTCCCTTGCTTCACTCGCAAGTTACCACATTCACTAGCCCTTTTTCTCATGCTAGGCATATCATAATGATTTAAGACATAAGTGGTGAGATCGGAGGCTTAGAAGTATGAAATTTGGCTTTTAAAACTCAAAAATCAACTTTGGGATGAAAACAGGTCCACGCGTACGCGCACTCCACGCGCACGCGTGGATGGCGCTTTCTCGAAGAACGGCGCGTACGCACCAAGTGCGCCTATGCGCGAGGGGTCATTCTGCTAAAAATTTTCTAAGTTAAAAGCTGCAGAATTTACAGATTCAAACCCCAATCTTCCGACGGACATAACTTCCTCATTTTAAATCGTTTTTCACTCGTTCTTCGAACGGCATGGACATCCCGGATCCAATTTCATTTCTAAACAGATTTGGCACAAATCAGAGATCCGTAGTCCAAGTTATGTCCCGTCAAAGTATGCCCAAAAACCATGTTTTCATACAAAACCACAAGGTGCCATTTTCAAAACAAGCCACTTTCAACTCTTTTCAAAATCAATCAAACATGCCAATTTCAATCCTTCTCTTTGAAATCATTCAAAATGTACCAAAATCAACAACAAGCCATCCTCAACTCACACATTGACACTTTACCAAGGTTTCCAAAACCACATCCAACCATTTTAACACTTCTCAATCAAATGGCTAAAGGACAAACACAATATCATGTCATACATCCTTCCTCATCCCAATTTCCAATAATACCATTTCCAATTAACCATCATTATACATAATCAACATCATACTCACCATCAACATGGTACCACCCATCAATTCAACCTCAATCATCCATCAAGCATATATCACAACACGCATTTCTCATATTTCACACAATCAAGGCATCAATATTCATAATCACATATATGAACACATCATATATTTCAACCATTCAACAACACCAACAATTCAATGCCTATCTTAGGGCCTCTAGCCTAAGTATTTCCTACCACATTACATATTAGATACGGGAAACTAAAACCATACCTTAGCCGATTCCCCAAGCTCAACCGGAGCACTTCCAAACCACTTGTCCACAAGCTCTCAAGGTATCAACACCTCCAAGAACAGATTTTATCACACAAAACCCTCTTCCAAGCTTTCCAAAATCACCAATCAAGCTCCAATATTCACATATACACAACCTAAGCCACAATCATCATACCCATACACAACATCTCAATACCCAAACATCATAGAACAACAAATTATACTAGGGTTGAGAATCTTACCACACCCAAGGTCCAAGGAGACAAGATTAACCTTCTCCTTCAAGAGAGTTGGGTCCTATAACATCAAAGAACCCAAAATCTCAACATTTTTGCTCATGAAACTCGAAATCAAGGGCTGGAATTTCGAACAGTAAAACATGGCTTACCTCAAGATTAATTGTATGGGTTTTGTAGAGCTCTCCGCGGTGAACGCGTGGCCGCAAACGGAGCGGCAATCGGAGCTCTAGATCAAAAGTTATGGTGGTTTGAAGATCAAGTGAGAGATAGAACTTGAGAGAGTGTTCTTCCCTCCATGGCCTCCATTTCAGCGTGTTTAGTGTCTCAAATGAGGAGAGAGAGTGCTGAAAACTAGGGTTTTGGTTTAGTTTAGTTGGGCCAAGGGCCCACTTTGGGTCCGGTTGGCCCGGTTTGGCCCGTTCGGTCCAATCTTGGTCCGATTTCTATAAAATTGGTACCGAAATTCTCGTCTCAATTTCCTCTATCATATTAAGCCATAAAAATAACATTTTTGGCTTTCTAGAATAAATTCTCATTTATGGGTTAATTAGCCGTTAATTAACCGGATCTTATATTCTACCCACCTAATTGGGAATTTTGCCCACAAAATTCAAATTCAAATTCAATTACCTGAGAATAAGTGCGGATAATCCGTTCGCATCTCCGACTCAAGTTCCCAAGTGTGTTCCTCAACACCGCCTCGACTCCAAGTCACTTTGACTAATGAAACCTCTTTTCCACGCAACCGTTTGATACTAGTATCATCAATTCTGACTGGAGCCACTAGAAGCGTCAAATCTTCTCTTAACTGAACCGATTCGGGTTCTAACACATGGCTAGCATCAGGAGTGTACTTTCGAAGCTGCGACACGTGAAATACGTCGTGCAGGTTTGAAAGATGGGGTGGTAGAGCCACCCGATACGCCACCGGCCCAATCCTCTCCAAGATCTGAAATGGACCAATGTATCGAGGATTCAACTTCTTTGCTTTAATCGCTCTACCTACTCCTGTGGTCGGAGTAACCTTAAGGAAAACATGATCTCCTTCCTCAAATTCCAAGGGCTTCCGCCTCTGATCGGCGTAACTCTTTTGGCGACTCTGCGCCATAAGCATCCTATCTCGGATTTTCTTAACTTGTTCAGTAGTCTCAGCTATCATTTCCGGCCCCAACAAGCCTTTCTCTCCAGTTTCATACCAACATAGCGGAGATTGACATTTCCTCCCATACAATGCCTCATACGGAGCCATTCCGATGCTCATATGGTAACTATTATTGTATGCAAACTCCACTAATAGCATATACCAATCCCAACTTGCCGGTTGATCCAAAACACAAGCTCTCAACATATCCTCTAGTGTTTGGATCGTCTTCTCAGATTGACCATCTGTTTGAGGATGGTAAGCTGTACTCAAGCTTAATCGGGTTCCAAAAGCTTTCTGAAATGCACCCCAGAATCTCGAAGTGAAACGAGGATCTCTATCAGAGATTATAGTAGCAGGTACACCATGGAGTCTCACAATCTCCTTTATGTATAACCGTGCTAGCTCCTCAAGGGTGTAAGTCATCCGAATGGGCAAAAAGTGAGCTGACTTCGTCAGTCGGTCCACAATCACCCAGATAGCATCAAAACCAGTCCTAGTCCTTGGCAATCCCGAGACAAAGTCCATTGCAATACTTTCCCACTTCTATTGCGGAACCTTTAAGGGTTGCAACATCCCGGAAGGTCTTTGATGTTCAATCTTTACCTTTTGACAAGTTAAGCACTTTGAAACATATTCCGCCATATCATTCTTCATACCCAGCCACCAAAACATCGCCTTTAAATCATGGTACATCTTAGTACTTCCCGGGTGAATGGAGAATCCGCTTTTGTGTGCCTCCTTTAAGATATCTTGCCTCAAAGTACCAACATCCGGCACAATGATCCTACCCTTGAATCTCCATAACCCATCTTTTTCTTCCGACACTCTCCACTATTTTCCTTGCTCGATAGCCGGTAACACCTTCCATAACGCTTCATCATTTTCATGAGCCTTTAGGAGTTCGGACTTAAAGTCACTTGAGATTTCTAATCGGCTTAAACACAAGGTTCCAGATACTTCTCGAGCACCAATTTTTAGACTCTCAAATCCCTTGAGCAACTTCTCCTCTTGAAGCATCATCCAAGACGCATATAACGACTTCCGACTTAACGCATCCGCCACTACATTTGCCTTTCCCGGATGGTAATTCAACTCAAAGTCGTAGTCCTTCAATAATTCCATCCACCTCCTTTGCCTCATATTAAGCTCTTTCTGATCAAAGAGGTATTTCAAACTCTTGTGATCGGAAAAGACTTGGAACTTAACCCCATAGAGATAATGCCTCCACACCTTCAAGGCAAATACGACCGCAGCGAGTTCCAGATCGTGCGTAGGGTAACTAACTTCATGAGGTCTCAACTGTCGTGAGGCATACGCCACCACATTATGATGCTGCATCAGCACGCACCCTAGACCCTTCAACGATGCATCACAGTACACCTCAAAAGACTCGTTCGGCTCAGGTAACACTAACACAGGTGCAGTGGTCAACTTTTTCTTCAATGCCTGAAAGCTCTCATCGCACTCAGGATTTCAAACAAACGGAGTGTCTTTGCGAGTTAACTTTGTCAACGGCAAGGCTAATTGCGAAAAGCCTTTGATGAACCTTCGGTAATAGCCAGCTAAACCCAGAAAACTCCTTATCTCAGTTACTGTGGTTGGTTGCTTCCAATCCATCACAGCTTCTACCTTAGTTGGATCTACGGCTATTCCCTTCTTACTCACCACGTGACCCAAAAACTTCACCTCATCCTTCCAAAACTCACACTTAGACAATTTCGCATAGAGTTTCTTCTCCTTTAAAATTTGCAACACGGTCCGCAAGTGTTCCGCATGCTCTTCTTCGGTCTTGGAGTAAATCAGTATGTCGTCAATGAAGACAACAACGAATTTATCCAGAAACGGACGGAATACTCTATTCATGTAATCCATAAACACTGCAGGAGCATTCGTCAACCCAAAAGACATTACGGTGTACTCATAATGACCATAACGAGTCCTGAAAGCGGTCTTAGGGATATCCTCACCCCTTACCCTTATTTGGTGATAACCGGATCGCAAATCGATCTTAGAGAAAACCCCAGCTCCTTGTAACTGATCCATGAGATCATCAATCCTTGGCAATGGGTACTTATTCTTTATAGTGACCTTGTTCAGCTACCTGTAATCCACACAGAGCCGCATACTTCCATCTTTTTTCTTTACCAGTAACACTGGAGCACCCCACGGGGAAACACTTGGTCGGATAAAGTTCTTACCCAACAATTCCTCTAACTGAGACTTTAGCTCGGCCATCTCTAATGGTGACATTCTATAAGGAGCACTTGAGATTGGTCCCGCCCCAGGCACCAATTCAATAGCAAACTCGACCTCTCGGTTAGGTGGAAATTCCTCAATATCATCGGGAAACACTTCCGGAAAATCACACACTACCGGAATCTGATCCAACTTTTGATCATCACCCGAAACACCAGCGGTTAACAACAGGATACCCTGACATTCGATTCCAAAACAGTTCACCATCATCGAATTCAAGTAATAATTATTCACCACGACCGGTCCTTCTGTATCTTCCGGCATAAAGTACACCGACTTTGTAGAACAATCAAGCAGGACATGATTCTCAGATAACCAGTCCAATCCAAGATAAGATCAAGACCGATCATCGGTAAGCAGATTAAATTATGGACAAAATCACGCTGCTTAAACCTAAATGAAACTTTTGGGCATCCTAGCCTAGTTACCATGGCTTCATGGGTAGCATTATACACTTTTAAGTCATAACCTAAGGTTACGATCTTCAATCCTAACTCATGGGCTTTCTCAAATGCAATGAATGAATGCGATGCTCCCGAATCAAATAAAGCATTTAAAGTTTGACCAGCCATTTCACAGTTACCTCGAATGAGTGTCTCGGATCCCTCTGCACCCACAGCTGAGGTGGTGAACACCCGACCAGTCTGTTGTGCTTTCCCAGCACCTTGCTTTTGCTTCTCTGGACAACTTGCAGCTTTATGCCCCGCCTTTCCACAATTGTAGCACAAACCCCATCCGGCCTTGCATGGTACTCCCGGATGGTGACTCCCACACCTAGTACAAGCTTGATCATTCTGAGGCTGCTTCCCAAACCTTTTCCCTTGGGAGTAGTTGTTGTTGGGCCTCCTAAAAGAACCTCCCCTCTTGAAAGACGGACCTCTAGGTGCAAAGCTCTTGCCTCGGTTCTGTGGAAACAATCCTTTGTGACTTCCTTTCTCAGCGGCTGCCCTCTTCACGCACTCTTCAGCAACCCTACACTTGTTCACCAACTCGGAGAAAGTTCTAATCTCCATTGGTCCCACTGAACTGAAAATATCACTCCGGAGTCCTCCTTCGTACTTAACACACTTTCATTCCACATATTCCACCGGAGTCCCTTGACACATACGAGAGAATCTGAACAGCTCCTCAAACTTGTCAGTATACTCAGATACAGACATAGTACCCTGCTTCAGCTGCAACAATTCATGCTCCTTGGCCGTCCTAGCAGAAGTCGGAAAGTACTTCTTATAGAATTCCTCTTGGAAGATGTCCCAGGTGATATAATCATCACCCTGCTGTAGGAGGCGTCAGATTCCTTGCCACCAATGCGACGCTTCGCCAATGAGCAAATAGGTAGCGAACTCCACACGCTGCCCTTCAGGTACCACCTGCGCTTGCAGTGCTCGTTCCATGGCTTGAAACCATGTATCGGCTTTAGTCGGACTAGTGGTTCCCTTGAACTTAGGGGGATTAACCTTCAAAAAGTTTGCCAGTGTCATCGGGCCCTGAACTCTACCTCCGTCATTACCATGGTTGTTCATCTGTTGACCAAGAGCCTCAGCAGTGGCTTGCATAGCAGCAGCCATGTTCTCCAACGCAATCATAAAGTTCACCGAGTTATTAGGGTTAGTCTCCAGTGCACGAGCATTCGTATGTCCTCTCCCACGGCCTCTACCGCGTCCACGAGGTGCCATCTGGTTCCTATACACACCAAACAATCGATATTAAGTTGATCAGTCTCAATATCGGAAGTTTAGTGCTTCAAAGTCCCAAATGCATGCTCATGAACGTTTATGCCAACTATATCAAGTAGATATACTAACAGCACATAACACACATACAGAGAATGCACAGAAGCATAGTCAGTCCATTCCTCAGGCTCTACAGGAACGAACTGCTCTGATACCATAATGTAACACCCTACCATACAGAGTCTTATGCTTAAGTCATAATTCAGAGATGGCAAGGTATTACGACCTCTAAAACAAAAATTTAGTACGTATAGTATTATGAATGATTGATTATAACTAGGAGCCTTTGAAGAAAAAGGGGTAAACAAAAACCGTAACTCGAAAACGCAACACTCCGAATGATAACGTAACAAGCAAAGGATAAGCTAGCGCAAGATCATATATATAAAGAGTATCAAAAACAGGAATATCAAGACTCAAAATCCGGCTGCGAAGATAACCGGTTCGAGCATAGCAATATATACATATAATAAAATAAGGAAAACCCCAAGGAAAACCCAAAGGGACATAAATACCGAAAACCTAATCTCCAAAATCCCCTCTAGAAGGAGTCATCACAGTTTGTATTATTTAATGGAGATAAAAGTATCTAAACAAGATATATAAACCAAAACAGAGTCCCGAGAACAAAGGATCTTCGCTAATCCAGAAGTCTTCAGCATGCTTCAGCGAGAAACCTCACGTCTTGCATCTAAAAACCACAAAATCCGCATGGGTGAGAACCAGAGGTCCCCAGCACGGTAACAGCTTCCACATATATAATACATAATAATAGAGGAAAGCCGAAGGCAATCCTAGAACTTCCTCCAGATAATATCAAAGCTTATAAACAAGCTAAACCGTAAGTGGCAACTGACTAAAGATTCTTCAGTCTAACTAATACTTCCCTCTCCAATTCCTTCAGACCTCCCAACCACCAGCAGGAGTATAATATAGCAAACACAGTTATATCAGACAAGAGATTTACAAATAGGAACAGATAAGGCATTTAGGCAATTAGCAAGTAATATGCAGTCAAATAGGCAATCTCAAACAATTCATGTAGTATGCTTATGATGCATGCCTGTCCCTAGTGGCTGATGATATCATCTGTCGGTTATAGAGCCAACCCGACAAGTCCTGGTAGCTAACCATTGGACTGTCCCTCTGTCGTGCATCCCCAACTCGAGTTATACTCATCATAAACTTGATCATAATCATGATCCATATCCATCACCCTCACTGGTGAATATTTATCCATCACCATCATTGGTGAATATTTACGGGGGCGAGCTCATCCGGGCCTTTCACAGTGCCCGGCCACACTTACGACATTGGGTTAACAGAGCTTCGAGTCTCAACCTGGAGCACATGGTGGCTAGCCATTGCTACTACCCAGGGAAACCCTCATCTCCAATGGTGGAAGTGCCAACATTCACAATTCATTCAACAGCATATATGCATTTATACTTAGCCATAAACATGGCTCCGCCGCCACACGGCATAATCCAGCCATCCGGCTCACGGTTAAATCCATAACCAGCCAATTCATTAACAATTACGGCCATTCGACCCATGGCATAACAAGCACTTCCACCGCCATCCTCCACATCTCACATAATCATCTTTGATCCTCAATGATCATTCATTTTTCCCTTGCTTCACTCGCAAGTTACCACATTCACTAGCCCTTTTTCTCATGCTAGGCATATCATAATGATTTAAGACATAAGTGGTGAGATCGGAGGCTTAGAAGTATGAAATTTGGCTTTTAAAACTCAAAAATCAACTTTGGGATGAAAACAGGTCCACGCGTACGCGCACTCCACGCGCATGCGTGGATGGCGCTTTCTCGAAGAACGGCGCGTACGCACCAAGTGCGCCTATGCGCGAGGGGTCATTCTGCTAAAAATTTTCTAAGTTAAAAGCTGCAGAATTTACAGATTCAAACCCCAATCTTCCGACGGACATAACTTCCTCATTTTAAATCGTTTTTCACTCGTTCTTCGAACGGCATGGACATCCCGGATCCAATTTCATTTCTAAACAGATTTGGCACAAATCAGAGATCCGTAGTCCAAGTTATGTCCCGTCAAAGTATGCCCAAAAACCATGTTTTCATACAAAACCACAAGGTGCCATTTTCAAAACAAGCCACTTTCAACTCTTTTCAAAATCAATCAAACATGCCAATTTCAATCCTTCTCTTTGAAATCATTCAAAATGTACCAAAATCAACAACAAGCCATCCTCAACTCACACATTGACACTTTACCAAGGTTTCCAAAACCACATCCAACCATTTTAACACTTCTCAATCAAATGGCTAAAGGACAAACACAATATCATGTCATACATCCTTCCTCATCCCAATTTCCAATAATACCATTTCCAATTAACCATCATTATACATAATCAACATCATACTCACCATCAACATGGTACCACCCATCAATTCAACCTCAATCATCCATCAAGCATATATCACAACACGCATTTCTCATATTTCACACAATCAAGGCATCAATATTCATAATCACATATATGAACACATCATATATTTCAACCATTCAACAACACCAACAATTCAATGCCTATCTTAGGGCCTCTAGCCTAAGTATTTCCTACCACATTACATATTAGATACGGGAAACTAAAACCATACCTTAGCCGATTCCCCAAGCTCAACCGGAGCACTTCCAAACCACTTGTCCACAAGCTCTCAAGGTATCAACACCTCCAAGAACAGATTTTATCACACAAAACCCTCTTCCAAGCTTTCCAAAATCACCAATCAAGCTCCAATATTCACATATACACAACCTAAGCCACAATCATCATACCCATACACAACATCTCAATACCCAAACATCATAGAACAACAAATTATACTAGGGTTGAGAATCTTACCACACCCAAGGTCCAAGGAGACAAGATTAACCTTCTCCTTCAAGAGAGTTGGGTCCTATAACATCAAAGAACCCAAAATCTCAACATTTTTGCTCATGAAACTCGAAATCAAGGGCTGGAATTTCGAACAGTAAAACGTGGCTTACCTCAAGATTAAATGTATGGGTTTTGTAGAGCTCTCCGCGGTGAACGCGTGGCCGCAAACGGAGCGGCAATCGGAGCTCTAGATCAAAAGTTATGGTGGTTTGAAGATCAAGTGAGAGATAGAACTTGAGAGAGTGTTCTTCCCTCCATGGCCTCCATTTCAGCGTGTTTAGTGTCTCAAATGAGGAGAGAGAGTGCTGAAAACTAGGGTTTTGGTTTAGTTTAGTTGGGCCAAGGGCCCACTTTGGGTCCGGTTGGCCCGATTTGGCCCGTTCGGTCCAATCTTGGTCCGATTTCTATAAAATTGGTACCGAAATTCTCGTCTCAATTTCCTCTATCATATTAAGCCATAAAAATAACATTTTTGGCTTTCTAGAATAAATTCTCATTTATGGGTTAATTAGCCGTTAATTAACCGGATCTTATAGAGAGTGGCGATTCCGAACCCACCTTGCTCATCTTTGAATGCACTGAGGATGGTGCAATCTTTAAGTATAGGAAGGTCGAGGACTAACTTTCGTGGGTAACTACTTCGTTTTCCAACACCAATTCTTAGTCTTCTTTGTTAGCTAGTTGTTGCATTGCATGATAGATTGCATGATAGTTAGAGTTTGTACATATTCTACCCATTTTTATGTTAGGAGTACTTGGTTGGAGTGATGATTCCTTTTCCAAGAAACTGTTTTAGGGCACCCTACCAATTTGAATAAATTTTTTGTTGTTGTGGAACTTGCTTGAAGGAATTAATTTTGGAACATGTTTTGGAACAGATGCATAAGCTTGTGAGTTTTGAGCCTAATTGTGTGGTTACATCATATAACCACTATTTCATTCTTGTGTATATTATTCTCTTTCTATGATTGCAATCTTTGATTTGTTTTATTCTTTTTGTCCATTACTTGGTGTGTGAATGCATTTACATGATTGATGCCTTCATTTCAAAGAGCTCACTTACCCATATAGCCTTACCCTTTTATCCACCTTTGTTAACCGATTTTGAGCCTATGTTAAACCCCTTTTGTTCTTAATATTAGCACATTACTAGCCTTAAAGCGAAAAACAATAAATGTCTATGGATCTTTGAATAGCTTAGGCTAGTGAGAGTGTGTATCATTCAAGTGTGGGGAAATTCGGGAACATTGGTTGGGATAAAAGTGTTTTTTTGTATTTTTGTTGAAGATCTTGGAAATTGGGTACATACTCATGCATTAAGTGTTTAAACCTTATGTACTGATACTCTTGTATATATTTAATTTGAAAAAAAAAGAATAGAGAAAAAGAAAAAAATATATATAGAGAAAATGAAAAAAATATATAAAAATGAAAAGAAAAAGAGAAAAAGAAAAGCAATAAAAAGGGGACAAAATGCCCCAAAGTAGAATAATAATAACAATGCATATGGAATGTAAATTGAAAAGAATGCATGAGTGTGTGAAAAAGTGAGAATTATGGGTAGTTAAGTTTGCATTTGAATTTTATAGGTTGTTATATGTGTTAGGTGAGAGCTTAAGTTAATCAAAGATTCTAATTTCAAGCTCACTTAACCATATGCATCCTTACCTTTACCCTAGCCCCATTACAACCTATGGGAAAGTCCTCACGATATTTGTATGCATGCATTGTATAATTATGATTGTTAGATGAAAAACAAATCTTGGAAAGTATGATTAGAGGATAATTAAGTGAATCAACCCTATACACTTGAGCGACTAGAGCGGATACACTTCTAGTGAGGGTTCGATGCTCAATTCCTTGTCCCTTGCTTTCACTAGCTTTCTTCTTGCAGTTTTGTTTATACTTCATTTTGATATTTGAATTGGTAGAATTCATGAATCATCATTCTATGTTAGCCCTACAAGTTCATATATTCTTGGAGATTGATTTGCTTTTAACCAAGTAAGTAGGAACATTTTGCATTTAGTTACATTCATATAGATAGGTTGCATTTAATAAATCTTACCATTCCTCTTCACCCCTTTATAGCTTTTCTTGAGCTTAGCATGAGGACATGCTAATGTCTAAGTATGCGGAGATTGATAAACTACTATTTTATGGTTTATTTCGGATTGAATTAAGTGGATTTTGTCAACTATTTCCGCAGTTATTCATATAAATTGCATAGTTTTGTGAATCCTTCCTAATTCGTACTTAAGAATGAAAACAAGCTTCATAGGCCTTAAAATTGCTAGTTTTAATCCTCTCTTATTACCATTCGATGTTGTGATATGTTTGTTAAGTGCTTTCAGGGTTATAGGGCAAAAATGGCTTAGAGGATGGAAAAGAAGCATGCAAAAGATTTGAGAAGCTGGTCCCGACGCGTACGCATGGCTGACGCGTGCGCATGACCAAGAGCATCGTCCACCGATGCATACGCGTGGCTGACGTGTACGCGTGACAAGCATCATGTGCCTCACCAAAATGGAAACAATGGGGGGCAATTTCTGAGCTGGTTTTTGTCCTAGTTTCAAGCCCATTCTGCAAATTAGAGGCTGGGAGTGAAGGAGGGAAGAGGCCATTCATTCAAACACACATTAGTTTTAGTTTTAGATAGATGTAGAATTCTAGAGAGAAGGGCTCTCTCATCTCTCTAGGTTTTAGGGTTCTTATTTCAATTTCATCTTAGATCTAGTTTTTAATCTTGCTTCAATTTAGCTTTCCTTTACTTTTCATTGTTCTAGTATCTTAGTTTGTCTTCTTCTCTTGTTAATTTCCTTATATTGTTAATTTTAGTTCTTGAACTCTTTTGTCACTTTCAATTCTCTTTTAATGCAATTTTATGTTTCCATGTCTTTTTATGTTTACCTTAGTTGCTATTGTTAATTTCTTGCTTATGTTAGTCATAGCTTTTATTAATTCTTATATTTTATGATGTCTACTTTTATTTAATTCTAGATGTTTGATGAAATGTTTCTTTTAGTTATGAGTTATATTTTCCTCTTCTTGGATTGGGTTGGTTAGTTGGGTGACCTTGAGTTGCTAATGTTTAAGTGATTGATAATTGGTGTCTATTGACAGTAGTCTTCACTAATTCAATTAGTGAGTGGCTAGGACTTAAGGATTAGGATTGATGAAGCTCATTTGGCTTTCCTTCAATTGTTAGAGGATGACTAAATGGGATTGATCTTTGCAATTATCATATTGTGGTTAGTAACAAGGATAGTGATCCTTAACCATTAACCGTTGCTAAGACCTTTTACCATTTGAGTTTTCTTTCCCTTTGTTTGTTAATTGTCATTTAGTTTCTTGTTATTTACATCTCTTGTAAATCACCACCTCAACTCCCCAATTCCCTTAATAGTCAATAATTGAGCACTTCATTGCAATTCCTAGGGAGAACGACCCGGGATTAATACTCCCAGTTATTTTGATTTGTATTGTGACAAACCTTTTAAACTTTGATTGGGGATAAATTGTTGGTTTAAACTATGCTTACACCGAGGTTCTTTTCTATTGAGAAATTCTAGACCGACATTAATCCCCTATTAGCGTTTTTTTGTTTGTATTTCGTTTCAACTTTTTCTTCAAGGCTCCTAGATAATTCTCTTTTTCAATATATCTATATATGTATTTTATTTTTAGTGGTCGTAGTGCCTTGTCACCTCTGATTTACATCTTAGGCGTAAAGCTCTGTGTGGTAGGGTGTTACAAGATCATCTCCGCCTCGAGTTTCTTTGGATAATTCGGCTGGAGGATCTTTGCATATGAAAAAGGCCACTGATGAAGTCTTGGAGTTGATTAAAATGGTAGCCAACAATCAATACCTCTATTCCTCTGAAAGATCAATGAGGAATAGAGTCATGGAGTTAGATGCTTTGGATATCATTTTAGCTCAGAATAAAGTCATGTCCCAACAAATTAATTCAATTACTTAACACTTAGGAGGAATACAAGTCTCGACAGTAAGGTCTTAAGAAAATTCCTATGGTGTGGGTAATAGACTATCTCATGGTGAAGGCATGGAGTATGGTCAATCTTCTCTAGAGCAAGTGAATTACATCAGCAATCCTTCAAGGCCCTTCAAAATAATCCCTTCTCCAAGACTTACAATCCTGGGTGGAAGAATCACCCAAATTTTTGTTGGGGAAATAAAAGTTAGAGGCCCAATATTTCAAAATCAACCATCAACACCTTCAATCCTTACCACCAAAACCTAAACAACCACCCTCAAAACCATTCTCGCCAACAACCACCTCCCACACAACTGATAAACCCCGATTTTGTGGTTTATCTTGTGCTTAATTTGGGAGATTTTATCACCTTTTCTCACATTTATTCAATGAAATAGCATGGTTTTACAATTCTCCCTTGATTTCTGCTTAAATGTAAAAACATGCTTTTTAGGCCTTAAAATAGCTAAATTTAATTCACTTTAATTCCATTCGATGCCTTGATGTGTTTGTTGAGTGATTCCAGGTTCATAAGGCAAGTATTGGATGGAAGAAGTGAGGAGAAAAGCATACAAAGTGGGAGAACTCATAAAGAAATGAGGGAACTGTAAAGTTGTCAAGCCTGACCTCTTCGTACTCAAACGACCATAACTTGAGCTACAAAGGTCCAAATGAGGTAGTTCCAGTTGCGTTGGAAAGCTAACTATTGGGGCTTCGAAATGATATAAAATTTGCCATATGTTGCTTCGCATATAGGGGCGCGCACGTGCTATGTACGCGTGCGTGCTGATGGAGCTGCGTGGGTCCACTTTTTGCACTTCGTTGGGGGTAATTTCTAGCTCATTTTGGGCCCAATCCAACTCATTTCTGATGCTATTGAACCTAAGGATTGAGGGGAGAATGAACCAAGTAGTCATAGTTTAGTTTTCATCATGTTTTAGGATAGAATTCAGGAGAGAGAGGCTCTCTCCTCTCTCTAGATTTAGGATAGAAATTAGGATAAAGTTAGGTTAATCACTCTCAATTTTCTCTTTCAATTCTCTTTACATTTTAGTGTCTATTGTCTTTGTTCTTCTAGTTTCTCTTGTTAATCTCTTATTTTTCTCTCTTTTGTGTTGATGAACAATTATTGGATCTTGATTTCCTTTAATGCAATTTTATGTTTCCATGTTTCTTTTATGTTTATCTTAGTTGTTATTGTTGATTTCTTGTTGATGATGGTTATGGATCTTGTTAATTTTTGCATTTGGTGATGTTTACTTTTCTTGCACTCTAAGTGTTTCATGAAATGTTTCCTTTAGTTTTTGAGTAGTTTTCTTTACTCTTGGCCTAGGCTAAGGGAATTGAGTGACCTTGAGTCATTGGGTCTCAATGATTTGGTGATTTGAGAACCCTTGGTGATCAATTTGATACTCATTGACACTAACCTACTACTAATCTAATTAGTAGATAGGTTGGGACTTATGGGTTGATGTGATCAAAGCCATTTGACGTACTTCAAGTCTAGGAGTAGATACTACACACTTAAGACTTTTGGAAGTAGACTTAATGAGCTTGGTTCCTCATAATTATCAATGTATGGTTTGTTGACAAGGATGGTGATCTTAATTACAAATGTCTAGCCAAGAGTTCTTTTCATTTATTTTATTAGTTCTTATTATTTACTTTCTTGCTAATTACCAAATCAAACCCCCTTTCATCCTCAATGCCAATAATTGATCACTTCATTGCAATTCCTTGTGAGACGACCCAGAGTTTAAATACTTCGGTTAATTCTTATTTGGGGTTTGTACTTGTGACAACTCAAATTTTTGATGTGGGAATTATTTGTTGGTTTGGAGCTATGCTTACAACGAAGTTCTTATTTCTAGAAGAGAAATTCTAAACCATCACAACAAAACTCAATTATCAAAATGGCGCCGTTGCCGGGGAGTTCCAATGGTGTTATGTTATTGGCTATTCTGAATATTGTGAATATGTTTGCTTTTTGCTTATTTGTTAGTTTTTGTTAGCTTAAGAACTTTGTTGCTTATTTTTGTTAGTTTTTGTTTCTCTTTGCTATTATGAATTTTCATTCTCACTTTGGCTATGAGTTTGGTTCAGATTATGTTGTAGGAAATGGGAGCTACAATGAGGATGTGCATCAAGGATTTGGGAATCAAAGATGGGAGGAGCCTCAAAGGATTGATCACCCTTCTTGGCAACAACAACCTTCGGATTCTTATGGGTATAATCCTAATCCTAATGCATATCAATCTAATAGATGTGGTGACCCTTATTGTGATTGTCAACAACCACCACTACATGCCTATGAACCACCCCCTCAACATGACCTTGAACCACCTTACTCACAAGCCCCTTTTCACCAAATACCTCCATATGACCCCAACCCATATCCACCATACCAACCACCTTGTGAACCATATGAACCATATGAAGAACCACCCCAATTTCACCACTAATACCCTTAAGAACCACCACCTCTATACTATTACCAAGATGAATCACCTCTCATGTATGATAACTTTCAACCACATAATGAATTTCTCTTTCCACCATAACCCTCCATGGAAGAACACCCATACCCATCCATCCAAGAACCAATGGATCGTCTCAATGAAACAATGGATCGGCTTCAAGTAATAATTCGTCAAAAGGAGCAAGAGGAAGCCCAAAGGAGGAGGAATGAAGTTATCGAGGCTAACCTTGCCAAAATTAAAGCCAACTTGGACTCATGGGACTCATGCAACAAGCAAAGTACCTCTACGGATGAATGTGAGGAATCAACCGAAGAAAGGAGCATGAAGGGGGGTTTTGGAATCCCAAGATGAGGACAAGGAGATGGGGTATGTCTTGCAACAAGTGGAGAGTGAAGAGATTGTTAATGAAGAAGAAGTGGTTGAAAGCCTAGGCAAAGTTGAACAAGAGGTGGATTTCAAACTTGAGAGCACTTCCACACCAAGTGATGTTGTTGATGATTTTGTGGAAGCTATTGAATTTTCTTCCATTGAACTTGAAGATGATGTTGAGGAGGGTAATGTGCAACCTCCTAAGCATATAATGAATGATGAATAATTGGAAGAAGGTGAGCAAATAACAAATCTTCCTCTTAAAGATGATCCCACACCAACACAAGATCCTTTGGTATTTGAGGAATCTTCTCCTATTGATATTGAGATAAATGTTGAGATAACTTCCACATTACCTCCATGTTGTGATATGAAGAGTAGGGAAGAGCTAGAAGAAATTGGTGAAGAGGTGGTTGAATATGAAGAACTTTGTCAAGAGGAAGAGGTTGAAGTTGAAAAAGCTTGCCAAGAGGTGGAGGTAGTCAAAGAAGAGCACAAGGGAATGGAACTTACAAGACCATTGGAGATGTCCCTTCCTAAGTCACCATCCAACATAACATTCAAGTGGGTAAAATCCTTATCTCTAATCTTTACTTTCCCACTTGAGTATGGTTTGCTTGAGATGGATGGACAACTTAGAGCTCTTTGTGGAGTCAAGAGCAAAAGAGAATTTATTAGTGTGTGGAAATGCCAATCAAGGTTCCTTATGGTTAGAAACTCAAAGTCTAAGTGCAATGGTTGGTATAGTCCTTAACTAAAGGGGTCTAAGATGATGCTTTGGTGTTTACTTGATAATTCGGATCACTTCTCACCCAATTGGAATTGTGATGATCAACTTGAAGATGGGTGTGGAAACAAGATTTGGGATCCGGGAATATATGAAGATCAATTTTGGAAGCCCTTAGCTTGTGTGGAACTTCATCAAAGCTTGGTGCCATTGATCTTGAATTTTGGAGCTTACTTGAAGTCCAAGCATTGGTGGAAGTTTCAAGATGAGTTCAAGCATAAGCCACCATGACAAGGAGCTTCCCAAATTTCCAACTTAAGGACTTAAACTAAAAGTGCTAGGTGGGAGACACCCCACCATGGTAAACTCTTTCCATTCTCTTGTATATATACTTAATAAGTGATTGGAGTTGCCATTTTAGGTAGTTTTTGTTACTTTCTATACTCTTATGCATTTTGCTTTTATTGATAGGTTGTTTGTTGCATTCATGCTTTGATTAGAATAGTTGTTGTTAGATTGCATTTTGCTTGTAGTATAAGTTTTGTTTTTAGTACATTTGAAAATTTTTCAAAAAACCGAAAAGATTTTTTTTGTTAAATTTGATTTGTGATTGTTTTAGAATTCTTGTAGATTAGGAGAGTGTCATGTTTTTGAAAAAAAAAAAAAGGGCATCTACGCGCGAGCGCACTGTGTGCGCGCGCTGGTGGTGCATCTCACACTCCTGGTACAAAAACCAGAGAGTTGTGCCAAAGTTGCGCATATTCTGTGCCCGCGACCTGACGCACAAGCGTACATGACGCGTCCGCGTCGCCTATCTCGCCTGCCCATCCACGCGCACGCGTGCGTGACGCGTACGCGTCGCCCTCCGCGCCCTGTTTTTCCCCTGTTCTGCCCTGTTTTCTTTTTCCCTTCTTCTCTTCTTTTCCTTCTAGTTTCTTCCTCTTTCTTTCTTCTTCTTTCTTCCTTTCTTACTTTCTTTTCAAAATTTTCACTCTTTATTTTTCTTATTTTCATCTTTTTTTATATGTTGCATTTGCATATTATCATTCATTGCATTTTAATTTTATTTTTATAGCTTGTTCTTATTTTCTTTTCTAAGTTCTTGTTTTAATAATGGTGTTGGATTCTTATATTCAATTGTTGAGAATTTATTGGTTAATCTTGGTGCTTTGTGACTTGTTTGGCATTAATTGTAATATTTTCTCTACACACAAGATTAGTGCTTTAGTCCTTCCTAACTCATGATCCCTTGTTTTTGTACCTCATTATCATTGAGTTAGGATAGGACCTATTGCTCTCATGCTTCTCACTAATCTTGTTTGTGTCAATTATTGATTAAGCTTGATGCAACATGCTCTTCATATCACTTGCCTATGCTTTGACTTTACTCTTGCATCAAGTATTAGTTGATATGCCCTTAGCTTATATTGTTTTCTCACTTATATGTTGTAGCTACCATGTAGTGAGAACCTTGCTCTTATTTGGCATTAGCCCTTGCCTATGTTCTATTTGCTTTGATATCTTTGTTGTAGGCTTAATTTTCTTTCTTTTTCTCTCCTTTGGGGTTGGCCACCAAGAAGGAAAGGAATGGAAAATCTTCAAATGGGACAACAAACAAGTTCACCCGCACAACCCTTTGAAGACACTCATCAATTGTAGCTACCCGTCCACCTTGCTCTTCTTTGCATGCACCGAGGACGATGCAATTTTCTAAGTGTGGGGAGGTCGTCCGACCGACCTCCATGGGTAACAACTTCCTTTTTTAACACCAATTTTTAATTTTTGTCTTTGTTAGAATAGTTGTTGTATTGCATGATAGATTGCATGTTAGTTAGAATTTGTACATATTTTTACCACTTCCTTTTTAGGTTAGGACTACTTGGTTAGGGTGATGATTTCTTTTCCAAGAAACTGCTTTGAGGGTACCCTACTAATTTGAAAAAAATATTTTGTGTTGTACTTGCTTGAAGGATTTATTTCGGAACATGGTTTTTGAGCTAAGAACACAAGTATGTGAGTTTTGAGCCTAATTGTGTGGTTACATCATATAACCACTTATTTCCATTATTGTGTGCATTGTTCTCTTTCTATGATTGTGATCTTTGATTTGTTTGATTCTTTATGTCCATTGTTCCATGTATATATGCATTTATATGATTGAGGCCATCATTTTATTTAGCTCACTTACCCAAATAGCCTATCTTTCATCAACCATTGTTAGCTAAATTTGAGCCTGTTTAATCCCTTTTGTTCTTAATTGTAGCACATCACTATCCATAAGCGAAAAAAAATAAATGTCCTTAATTTGGATCTTTGATTAGCTTAGGCTAGTGAGGGTGTGTATCATTTGGGTATGGGAAACTTGGGACAATGGTTGAGATAAAAGTATAATTTTTATTTTTGTGAAAAATATTGGGAATTGGGTACATATTCATGCACTATATGTAAAACCATATGCATTGATACATTTGTATATACTTTAGAAAACAAATGTAGAAAAATATATATATATAAAATAAAAAAAATTATAGAAAAAGAAAAAAGAAAAATATATAGAAAAAGAAATAAAAAGGGGACAAAAATGCCCAAAAGTAAAGTTCAATAAAAATCAATGCATATGTGTGGTGAATTAAAGAGAATGGATGAGTATGTGAAAAAAAAGTGAATCATGGGTAGCTAGGTTGTGTATTAGAATTGTATAGGTTGTTACATGTGTTAGGTGAGAGCTTAGGCTAATCAAAGATACAAATTTCAAGCTCACTTGACCATATGCATCCTTACCTTGACCCTAGTCCCATTACAACCTATGAATAAGTCCTCATGATGAATGTATGCATGCATTGAGTAATTGTTGATTGTTAGATGAAAAACAAATCTTAGAAAGCATGAATAGAGGAGAATTGAGTGATCGACCCTATACACTTGAGCGACTAGAGCGGATACACTTCCGGTGAGGGTTCGATGCTCAATTCCTTGTTCTCAGCTTTCATGAGCTTTTCTTCTTGCAAGTCTATTTAAACTTCATTTTGATATTTGAATTGGTAGGATTCATGAATCATCATACTACTTAGCCCTACATGTCCATATGTGTTCATGGGGATTGATTTACTTTTAACCAAGTAGATAGAATCATTTTGCATTTAGTTGCATGCATGTAGATAGGTGCATATAGTTTATTTGCATTGAATAAATGTTCATAACCCTTTTCTTGTCCTTCTTTATTCTTAGCATGAGGACATGCTTGGTTTAAATGTGGGGAGATTTGATAAACCCCGATTTTGTGGTTTATCTTGTGCTTAATTTGGGGGATTTTATCACCTTTTCTCACATTTATACAATGAAATAGCATGATTTTGCAATTCTCCCTTGATTTGAGCTTAAATGTGAAAACATGCTTTTTAGACCTTAAAATAGCTAAATTTAATTCACTTTAATTCCATTCGATGCCTTGATGCGTTTGTTGAGTGATTCCAGGTTCATAAGGCAAGTATTGGATGAAAGAAGTGAGGAGAAAACCATGCAAAGTGGGAGAACTCATGAAGAAATGAGGGAACCGTAAAGCTGTCAAGCCTGACCTCTTTGCACTCAATCGACCATAACTTGAGCTATAGAGGTCCAAATGAGGCAATTCCAATTGCGTTGGAAAGCCAACATCCGGGGCTTCGAAATAATAAAAAATTCGTCATATGTTTCTTCACATATAAGGGCACGCATGCGCCATGTACGTGTGCGCACCGATGGAGCTGCATAGGTCCACTTTTTGCACTTCGTTGGGGGTGATTTCTAGCTCATTTTGGGCCCAATAAAACTCATTTATGATGCTATTGAATCCAAGGATTGAGGGGGGAATGAACCAAGTAGTCATAGTTTAGTTTTTCATCATGTTTTCGGAAGAATTCTAGAGAGAGAGGCTCTCTCCTCTCTCTAGATTTAGGATAGAAATTAGGGTAAGGTTAGGTTAATCACTCTCCAATTTCTCTTTCAATTCTTGTTTTGATCTTAATTCTCATTCTATTTTAATGTTCTATTGTCTTAATCTTCTTAGTTTCTCTTGTTAATTTCTTATTTTGCCTCTTTTATGTTGATGAACCATTGTTGGATCTTAATTTTCTTTAATGAAATTTTATGTTTTCATGCTCTTTTATGTTTATCTTTATTGTTATTATTGATTTCTTGCTTATGTTAGTTATGGGTTTCCTTTAATTCTTGCATTTTATGATGTTTACTTTTCTTGCACACTAAGTGTTTGATAAAATGTTTCCTCTAGTTTTTGAGTAGTTTTCTTTACTCTTGGCCTAGGCTAAGGAAATTGAGTGACCTTGAGTCATTGGGTCTCAATGATTTGGTGATTTAAGAACCCTTGGTGATCAATTTGATACTCATTGACACCAACCCACTACTAATCTAATTAGTAGGTAGGTTGGGACTTATGGGTTGATGTGATCAAAGCTATTTGACGTACTTCAGGTCTAGGAGTAGATATTGCATACTTAAGACTTTTGGAAGTAGATTTAATGAGCTTGGCCTCTCATAATTATCAATATATAGTTTGCAGACAAGGATGGTGATCTCAATTACCTATGTCTAGCCAAGAGATCTTTTCCTTTATTTTATTAGTTCTTGTCATTTTACCTTCTTGTCATTTACTTTTTTTGTCAAACTATAAAATCAAACCCCCCTTGCATCTTCATAGCCAATAATCATACACTTCATTGCAATTCCTTGTGAGATGACCCGGAGTTCAAATACTTCGGTTAATTTTTATTGGAGTTTGTACTTGTGACAACCAAATTTTTGATTGGGAGGATTGTTTGTTGGTTTAGAACTATACTTGCAACGAGAATTCATTCATTTGAGGAAATTCTATACCATCACAATGATTCACTCATCAACAACCCACTTAACAAGATTCTCAAAGTTTTTCTAGTCTTGAATTAGCCTTAGGAAAGCTATCCCAAGCCACTGTCTCATTCATGGAGGATACAAAGACCAACCTCAAGAATCAAGGAGCTTCATTGAGAAATTTGGAAGTGGAAGTGGGCCAAATTTCTCAACAGTTAGCAAAACCTACTCAAATGTTTCCAAGTGATACTATCCCAAACCCTGAAGAAGAATGTAAAACCATTAGTGGAAGGGTGCTGGGAAATGAAGAAGATGAAACTCATGTTGCAAAGAATAAAGTAGAAGCTTCTAAGAGTGATAATTTGCAAGAAGGGAACGTGACACCTTCCACTCAACAGAAATAAATTCTAGCCTCCAAGGATGCACCAAAGGAGAAGATCCAAGTTCCTAAATTCAATCCAAGAATTTCATACCCTCAAAGATTGCAAAAAGAGGCCAAGGATCAACAATTTTCTAAGTTCCTGGAAGTCTTCAAAAAGTTCCAAATAAATATCCCTTTTGCTGAAGCTCTTGAACAAATGCCCTTATATGCAAAGCTCATGAAGGAGTTAATTTCCAAGAAAAGAAATTGGAGGGAGAATGAAACCGTGGTGCTTACCAAGGAGTGTAGTGCCATTATTCAAAAGAACCTGCCTGAGAAATTGAAGGATTCAGGAAGCTTTGTGATAGCTTGCACCATTGGAGATGTGACTGTTGAAAGGGCTTTGTGTGATCTTGGAGCTCGTATTAATCTCATGCCATTATCCTTAATGTGCAAGCTCCAAATTGAAGAGGTAAAACCTACCCAAATCTCTTTACAACTTGATGACCGTTCTTTGAAACTTCCTTTAGGTGTTGTTGAGAATTTACTGGTAAAGGTGAAGACATTCATATTCCCTGCAGATTTTCTCATCTTGGATATGGAAGAGGATGTCAATGCCTCTATTATATTGGGGAGACCTTTTCTTGCTACAGGGAGAGCATTAATTGATGTTCAAAAAGGTGAATTAATATTAAGGGTGAATGATGAACACATTGTGCTCAATGTATTTAAAGCTCTACAGCATCCTAATGATTACACATATTGCATGAAAATTGACATCATTAATCCATTGGTGCAAGAGACATTAGAAGAAGAAGAACTTAATGAATCACTTAAGTCCTCTGTCAAAGTTGAAGTTGGTGAGATTGAAGAAAGAGCACCACCCAAGGAAGTATCATACATTCCTTCAACGGATGAGGGACCACTAAAGCTTGAATTAAAGCCTCTGCCTCCTTCTCTAAAATATGCTTTCCTTGGAGAGTCAGAGGCATATCCTGTGATCATTAATTCTTCATTGAACACTTGTGAAGAGGCGTTAATCAAGGTGCTAAAGGAACACAAGACAGCAATTGGATGGACTATTGGTGACCTTAAGGGAATAAGTCCTACTATGTATATACACAAAATTCTACTTGAAGAAGATGTTAAACCAATAGTACAAGCACAAAGAAGCCTTAATCCTACAATGAAGGAAGTGGTCTAGAAGGAAGTGATGAAGTTGTTGGAAGCCGGCATCATTTACCCGATCTCTGATAGCCCTTGGGTGAGTCCGGTTCAAGTTGTTCCCAAGAAAAGAGGTGTGGCCGTGGTAGCCAATGACAAGAATGAACTCATTCCTACAAGGACTGTGACTAGGTGGAGGATGTGTATTGATTATAGGCGGCTCAACATAGTCACAAGGAAGGACCACTTCCCTCTTCCTTTTATTGATAAGATGTTAGATAGGTTGGCCGGGCATGCTTTTTATTGCTTCTTGGATGGATACTCCGGCTACAACCAAATAGCGGTAGACCCTCATGGTCAAGAGAAAATAGTGGTCACATGCCCCTTTGGAGTCTTTGCTAATCGTCGTATGCCTTTCGATTTGTGCAATGCTCCTGTGACTTTCCAAAGGTGCATGCTTTCTATATTTTCTGATATGAATAAAAAATTTATTGAGGTTTTTATTGATGAATTCTCTGTTTATGGTGATTCCTTTGAAGCATTCTCGCAACATCTAGCTTTAGTATTGAGAAGGTGCCAAGAAACTAACCTGGTTTTAAATTGGGAAGTGTCATTTTATGGTTACAGAAAGTATAGTTCTTGCGCACCGCATCTCAAGCAAAGGCATAGAAGTTGACAAAGCCAAGGTGGATGTCATTGAGAAGCTACCACCCCTTGTGAATACAAAAGGGATAACGAATTTCTTGGGTCATGCAGGCATCTATAGAAGATTCATTAAAAATTTTACCAAAATAGCAAAACCATTAAGTAATCTTCTAGTTACTGATGCTCCTTTTCATTCTGATGAAGAGTGCCTGCATGCCTTTAAAACTCTCAAGGCCAGGCTTATCCCTGCACCCATTATTGCTCCTCCTAATTGGATATTACCATTTGAATGGATGTGTGATGTAAGTGATGTTGCAATTGGAGCTGTTCTGGGACAAAGACAAGATAAACTTTTGCATGTTATATACTATATAATCAGGGTGCTCAATGATGCTCAAAGGAATTATACAATTATTGAGAATGAGCTACTTGCTATGGTATTCGCATTTGATAAGTTTAGATCCTATTTAGTTGGTTCAAAGATTATTGTTTACAATGATCACTTAGCTCTTAAGTACCTTTTGAATAAGCAGGATTCTAAACCAAGGTTGATTAGGTGGATGCTCCTCTTATAAGAGTTTGATATTGAAATCAGAGATAGAAAAGGTTCCGAGAATCAAGTAGCCGACTATCTCTCTCGAATTGAACTTGTGAAAGCTCAAGAAGCTCCACCTCCACTTGAGGATGAGTTTCTTGATGAGCATTTATATGTGATTCAAAATACACCATAGTTTGCTGATATGGCCAATTACAAGGCTGGAAGGATAATAATAAAGGAACTTACTAGGCAACAAATTAAAAAGTTACAACGTAATGCCAGCGGTATTTCCTTTTGGATGATCCATATTTGTTCAAGAGGTGTTCGGACAGCATTATCCGAAGATGTGTCTTAGAAGATGGGACTCTATAGATTTTTTGGCATTGCCATAGTTCTGAGTCTGGTGGGCATTTTGGTGGAGAAAAGACAGTGACAAAGGTCCTTCAATGCAGATTTTACTGGGCCACAATCTTCAAGGTTGCAAGGGAATTTGTGAAGAATTGTGATCCCTGTCAAAGAGCCGATGCCTTGATGGTTGAACTATTTGATTTTTAGGGCATACACTTCATGGGACCATTCCCTTCTTCCTACTCTAATAATTACATCTTGGTGGCTGTTGACTATGTCTCTAAATGGGTGGAGGCTGCACTTCTGGCCACCAATGATGCTAAGGTGGTGATGAGTTTCCTTAAGAAATACATCTTCAATAGCTTTGGTGTTCCCCGAATCTTAATCAGTGATGGCGGAAGCCACTTCTACAATAAACAGTTAGATGCACTTCTTCTGAGGTATGGTGTTAAGCATAAAGTAGCCACTCCTTATCATCTTCAAACTAGTGGCCAAGTGAAGGTCTCTAATAGAGAACTCAAGAGAATTCTGAAGAAGACTGTGAGTTCTTCAAGGAAGGATTAGGCCAAGAAAATCATGATGCCCTTTGGGAATGCTGCACATTCTTTAAGATCCTAATTGGGATGTCACCTTATCAACTTGTCTATGGCAAAGCCTATCACCTGCCAGTGGAATTAGAGCACAGAGCTTATTAAGCAACAAAGTTCCTGATCTTTGATGCAAAAGCGGCTGGGGAGAAACGGCTCCTTCAAATCAATGAACTTGATGAGTTTTGAATGGAGGCCTATGAGAATTCGAAGCTCTATAAAGAGAAGACCAAGATGTGGCATGATAAGAGGATAGCCTCAAGGACTTTTGTGACTGGACAATTAGTACTTCTATACTCCAGGTTGAAGCTCTACCGTGGAAAGCAAAAGTCTAGGAGGTCCAAACCTTTTACTATCAGCAAGGTCTCACTCTATGGTCATGTGGAGATTATGGAAGGCAAAGCCTAGAGGGGTAAACCATCAAGCTAGTGACGTTAAAGAAGTGCTTGTTGGGAGGCAACCCAATGTTTAATATCATTTGATTTTATGTTTTTATTTATTTAAGTCTTACTTTTTGTCTTCTTTCATATTCTGCATGAACATTGATTTGAGTTGGTGTAAGAAAATTATGTATTGATACATGATCTAGGCTAAGTTAGGTGTGGTGGAGTTTTCACGTGGCACGTCACTCTTTCACGTACCACGGGGAGCTAAAATTTTGTTTACATAGCTTCTGTTAAGGCACAACGTGGTGCATGAAACAACCACGTACAATGTGGCTGAATTGCACACCCCCAGGGCATTCCATAGACCCTGCATGAAACGTGTAAAAATCCACATCCCACACCAAAGAGGGGTCATGCATACGCATGCATGTGTGCGTACGCATGCAAGTGTGCGTACGCACCAGTTGCATTTCACGTCCTACATGAAGATTGTCACGTACAATGTGAAGCTCCAAAATTACTCCCAAGGGCACTTTTTCATTTCACGTACCACATGAATTTGACCCCGTCCCACGTCAAGCTATCATACCACCCCCTGGGACTTCTTTCATTCACGTACTATGTGAATTAAGTCATGTACCATGCCATACACAACATACACCTCTAGGGACACTCAAATTGTTGGTGTGCAACGTCCCACGCTATATATCAAAGTGGCATCCCATCTCCCATTTCATGCGCAACATGAGAACCTTAGCTCTTTACGCTAGGCACTACGCCACACTCCAGGATCAAGAATTCTTTGGTGTGTAACGTGATAACCATAGAGTATCACGCCATGTATCCTAGTGCACCCTTGGGACACCATTTTGAGCTCTAGTGTCCATGCATTATCCATTTTGATTTCATTTTGTTTACACCACAACCAAACATAAGTTTGGTGTAGTGGCCTCCATGCATGCAACATAAATGTACACCTAGCTCTTCACATCATGTACTTCATGCACAAATTACTTTTTTATTTTCTTTCATTTTATATTTGTTTTCCCTCCTTTGTTATCACTTGAAATTGTTTTTATATGTAGTGCCTATGACTACTCAAGGAATCAGGGAATCTCTACAAGCTCCATCATCATCACTATTGATCTGATCAAGGCACATGCATTGGCTCTCCTTTTTGCATGATTAACTCCAAAAGACATCAAAGCGATGCATACACCTCACCCTGCTAAACAAAGAATTAAAGATACTTGTCTTGGCTGGCTCACATATTACATGCATTGGTTCTTCTTTCCCCAGGCTAATAATCATTCCACACCATAATCCTTACAAATTTTGTCTTCACCCTCTTTATAGCCTCGGACACACCCTCACCCCGTTGCATCCCTTGGATGCCCACTTTCAATCCTCACCATTCATTTTACTATCCTCCATCATGATAAATACCATCACCCTTATCTCTTTATGCATCATGTTTCTTACCATCTTTTATCACTATCACCATAGTACTCCACATCCCTCCTTTCATTGTCATCACCATTCATTTATCTCCCTACTTTCCATCTTTCACTTCCCATTCTATCTTTGTTTTTTTTGCTTTGGAATAAGCAAATCATCTAAGTTTGGTGTTAGTTTTGATATAGCAAGCTACATCAAATATCATGGCTCCGAAGAAAGCCTCTACTTCAAACAAAAGATAGGGAAAGGAACCAATGGCAACTTTATATGACTTCACAAGGTTCCTTTTAAGCTTTCATGAAAATCTCTTTTACACTTCTATGTGTGGCAAGAAGATTATTTCTGAAGGACCTTTCCATCTAAGAAGGGGGGAGTACCCCAAAATCATGGATCAAATTGGGATGAGGAGGTGGCAAGTTCTCTATGACCCTATTCAAAGAGGGGCAACTTTTGATTCAAGAATTCTATGCCAATGCATGCCTTACCAATGCACAAACACATGATGAAAGACCTCTAAAATACAAGAGCCTTTTGAGAAGCAAGAAAATTGATTTCAGTCCTTAGATTGAGAATATCAACCTCATCGTCATCAGATCTCACATTTGCAGAGAGACAAAAGCATGATCCAAGGCTTGATGAAGTAATCCGAGACCTTGCTTTGCCGGGTGCACAATGGATCATGGGAGCTTCGGACAAGGCATTCCATTTGAGAAGGAGTGAGCTTAAGCCAATTGCAAGGGGTTGGATAGAGTTTGTCCATCATTTAATCTCAGCAACAAGTAACTGATCTGAGGTTACTATGGCTAGAGCAATCATGATTCACTATATCATGATTGGTCAAGAGGTGAGAGTTGATAAAATAATTCCAAATAAGATATACCATTTTGCTTCCAACCCAAGCTCAAGATCTCCACTGGGGTTTCCTAGAATTATTTATCGTCTCTCTGAAGTGAATGGTACTTCGGTAGAGAATGACATTCTAATTTCACTAGGACAACTAATCACTAAGAAGACAATGAAAAAGATAAAAGCACAACCTCCTCAAGAAGCTCAAGAAGAAGAGGCTCAATAAGCTCAAGAAGAAGAGCAAGCAACTCAAGAGGGAGAGCAAAAGGATCAAGAAGCTCAACACCCTGAGGTTCCTCCACAACAAGGAGTAGAGTGGCAACAAATGTATGCTATAATACAAGAACTCTCTGCACAATAAGCAGAATTTATGAGAGACTTCCAAGAGAAAAAAGCCTTGCAAGAAGCCCATTACAAAGAATTTCAAGATTTTAGGGCCTTGCAGAGGGCAAATCATAAAGAGTTCCAAGAATACAATGCACTATACGAAGCTCGGTATGACGCTGAAGAATCTTGGCAACTTCACATGCATGCCAAGATGAACTACTGAACTTAGGCTCAAAATGCAGCACACCCAAACATCACTCTATATGAAAAGGTATCCCACATCTATGGGAATGAGGTTCAGAGGATAAACAAGGAGTGTGCTGAGTGGAGGGAGAGAGAAGTGAAAGCCCGTGGCCTTTGGAACCTAAAAGGTAAAGCTAGTCAATCTGTGGCAGAAATTTGGGAACCAAGGGGAGCACAAGAAGATGATGATGTTGAGGAAGGCAATAATAATAATTGTTATCAAGTTCCCTTTTCACTCTTGTTATCCATCTCTATTATGTTTTTATAATATGTTGCTTTACTTTATGCTATTGCATTTGCTTTAATTGTGTTTCCTTATCCTCTGTTTTGTCCACTTAACTACCACGTGTACTGTGCTCCTAAGCACTCTAATCATATGAAAAAGAGTTTCTTAGATGGAGGAAAGCTAAATCCTATTAAAAAATTCTTTCATGAATAATGGTGGTATATGCTTGTAATTTTCATGGACTGAGCCACAAAATGATGATAATGCATGAGCAAGAATGATGATTCCTTATGAGCATGAGACTTAGAGAAGTATTATGAGATCTCTGACCAAAAGAAAAGATCCTTGAACTTGAATTAAAAAAAAAGAGAAAGAAAAGAGAGAAAAGAAAGAAGTAGCAACCAACAGAACAAAGAAAGAAAATCAAGATGAAGATCAAAGGTTGCAAAGCTCTGAGCATCAATGCTTAACAAGGCCTACTATGTGTTTGTGGTGTGATTGTTTAAGGATAGGACTCGAGCGACAAGATCTGAGGGGTACTTTATCACCCGGTAACTTAAACCAATTGGTTCGGGATTACCGATCGAACACCGACCATCAAGAGTTCCCTTGAGGCAGAGCATTTAGAAACCCAAAGAGGTTCTGGACACGATGGCGGGAATTTACAATCTTTAACTATACGCTTGTGGTGCGGATGTATCAAGGAGTGGCTTGGGTAATTAGGTCCGAAGGGTGCCTCAACACCCGATAACTTGAACCAATTAGCTCGAAATTATCGATCGAACGCCCACAATCAAGAGTTGCCTTGAAAACGGAGCATTTAAAGTTGTCAACCGAAAAAGTACTCTGATTTGAAATAAAATTCCAAGGATCAACCAAAAGTTTAAAGAAGGATCTCATAATACTATATGAGTCTCAACCCTGGGAGATTATCCATTCCTAAGAGTGCAAGACACATTGAAAATAAAGAAAATCCAAGATGATCACAGAGGGTGATCAACCCCACTTCCTAGAAGGACATGAACCTCAAGAAGGGTTTAACTTCACTTCATCTAATTCAACTCTATTTTCTATTCTATTTTTCTTTGCTTGATTGAGGATAAGTGTAACACCCTACCACACAGAGGTTTATGCTTAAGTCGTAAAACAGAGGTGGTGTGGTATTACGACCTCTAAAATAAAATATATATATATATATATATATATATATATATAATAATTGAAAGAATGTAATATATACGAGGAGCCTTGAAGGAATAGCTAAAGTAAAATCGCAAAATTAAAAGCGCACGAAGAAATTTAAGGTTCATAAACATGTTTATAAAAGCAAGAATAGAGGGTCAAGAGTACAAAATATCAAGCTCTGAACTCAGTCTACGAAGCTAAGGCTGGCGAAAGGATAGTCATATAAATACATATAAGGAACCATAACCCAAAATACATAAAAGTAACCCTAGTTCTCCATAAACTTCTATGAGGTGGAACAGTAAAGTATATATATACATAAGGAGAGTCTATACATATAGATATAACAAAATGGAACAAAATATAAAATCCCAAAGCCCATTTCGCTACAGAGAACTCCAGATGCCTAGCGAGGTGCCTCTCAACCTGCATCTGAAAAATACAAATATACGTATGGAATGAGAATCGGGGGTTCTCAACATGGTAAAGGTGCCGCATACATAAGATATAAGGTCCCGGGAAAGCCAGAGGCAATCCTAGAATGCCGACACTCATATTATAAACTTAAAGAACTAAAACAGAAACCATAACTCAAGGTGGTTTTCTAAGGGTTTCTATCTCAACTAAAACTTAAACCTAACCCTCAATCCTCCTCCTTTCTCCAATCCTCCAACACCAGAGAACCGCACATACAACCAAGTAGACAATAACAAACACAGGTAGAATACAAGTACTGCAGGTAGCAAATATAACAATTAACATGATAATTTCACTTAGGAATTCCCAAATAATGCACAAACAAGCAATTCAAATAATATGCATATGATGCATGCTTGTCCTATGGTTGATGAGTATCATCTGTCGGTTATCAAGCCAACCCAACAAGTCGGCTGCTAAACCCTGGACTGTCCCTCGATGCGCATCCCCAATAGTCTAGACATAGCTTTTTCTCATTCATATATATAAATTTTTGCTCGTTAGGGGATATCCTTCCCGAGAATTTATAAGTGCCCAGTCACCCTTACGTCGTAGGGTCAACAGAGTATCGAGTCTCTATAAGGACCCAATTTTCAATATGTCTAGATCATACCGAAAACTGAGCGCTACCAATTTGTCTTCCTAATTATTATCTATTATTTATCATATGAGCCTGGTTCGTTGTTAAAAGCGTAGTTAATTTGCGAGGTATTTTTTTTTTGAAAATGTTTGGATTAATAGACAGAATCATTTATAATCAATTCATAAATAATAACAGATAAAACAGTTATAAACAACCACACATAAATACATCACAAGTAGTTGACAATATTCGGTGATTCAACCTTTATTAGAATATAGACTGTTAGTTAGAACACCCCTAGATATAGCTAAATAATATCTATATACATGTATATACATACAACATCCCAGGTCCTGACCTGTTCAAGAGGTCCCTAAGCTGGCACCTAGGCTAGCCTAGACTCTATACTCACCTAGTCCCTCTAAACTACTAAAGCGAGGGAAAGTACGTTCTAGGTGTTCAAAACTAAAGTCAGGTGGAACGTCATCAAAAGATAGAACATCATTTGCTACTCCTCTGCACGATCAGACTTTTCCACAGGACGTCTCTCTGGTACCTCATGAAGTAGCCATACAATAGGAATCTCGTACACAGGATTTAGGTTAAAGTGCGCATACGAACGGGGTGCAGACGTTGGCTGGTCTCACAGTATATACATATAATCAGAGAACGATATTCACCCTAGACTTAGAGAACTATCTAGAGCAGAATCCTCTTCTTGCGAATGGTCATCAGCGAACTATGCTAAGGTACTCTTACTTCCATCTGAAGGGGGAAGGGAGAGAGAAGGGGTAAGAACTGGGGAGTTCTTAGTAGGGTCGGGGTTATTAGTTATGTTCATTAATTCTATGTTGTTTAGCAGACTATTAACAGAATAAAAGAAGCAGTAATTAGAAAACACAGATAAGTAGAGAAGATAGAGAAAACAGATAGCAGAACATAAACAGAAGAATACAAGAAAATAACACAAGCACAGAGAATGGAATACAAACAAGGAAAGCATACATTCATACCACAATCATAACAAAGGAAATGCGCAACCAAGTATGATGCATGTCTAGCCCTAGCGCAGGTAATGAGCTCATCTGTCGGTTTCTACCCGCTCCCGACGTAACCCAAAGCAGCTGAAACGGGTATGATTTTCCAGTCAGCATAGGTACAGTTCTCACTAACTGACGTATGCGTCATATCCTCTATAAGCAAACTCTACCTTACAGGTGGCGGCATTCCAGCCGTGTATGAAATCATATTCTCTGTAAGTAATCCTTGCCTTACAGATGCGGCATTCTAGCCGTGTATGAATTAATATCCTCTGCAAGTGATCACAGGTTATCAGTTGTAGGTACAGCTCTCAATAGCTGTGTAACACTGGAAAACGTTCTGTGGTCGTACCACTATCTATCGGACTGCCTTCACGTAGCAGATCATTACATAATCATTCTCATTATCATCATTCATCTTCATTCTCATTATTCATCATCATTTTCACATTCTTATGCAATACCTCTTCCTTTCTCTGTTCAATCATACTGTACAAACTTTACATCTTTCACTTTTACAATATCCTGGCTCAAACCATTTCTCTTTGTATCTCTTTACTTTACTCTGGTTACTCTGTGCTCTGTGTTACTTTATTCTGCTTTGATTTATCTGTTTAACATGTGTATTTAAAGCTTATGTAAATTTCGGTATGAATAGTTAGCCTGTCCCAGGTATAGGTTCATTAAGTCTATACTGAAACAGTTTAACTTTTCAGCAACCAATTTTTACCAAAATTCAAAATAAATTTCCAGCCACTAAAACCCCATCTTTTCTACATGATTTTAACACAAATTGAACCTCAATTTAAGCTCTAGGGTTTCGTTTTCCAGAAGCCACAAGAACACACATTCATAGCTTGAATTTCATCAAATTTCATCAAATTTTTACCAAAATTTCAACAAGAATTACTCATACAAACAATCAATTTCAAGCACAGCCAAACCATATCATAATTACACGACTCAAACACAATCAATCAAGATTAAATTCGTCAATCCCTACCTGGTTTTGCTACTCCTAATTCGGTTAAACTTTCAGGTGGTCCTTAAGCACTTTTTCCTCCTAAATCACATCAAGAACAACTTTAAATCCAAAAACTCTCAACTGACCAAATCTCACTCAGTATGTTAGGAAGAGATATCTCACCTTAGACTTGCTGTAAATTCACGTTTCTTGGCCCTCAAGTCAAGTTAAGCATGCCTCCTAAGGAAGAACATCAAGAAAACACATGTTTTGCATGGTTTTTCTTGAAAACCGAATTGAAATGGGAGGGAGACAGCCATATCACCTTATTTCCATCCTTGATAAGTTACATGGTTATGTAGAGGAAGAAGAGAGGATCATTTTGGTAAAATCGGAGTTTTGATTTGAGTTTTAGTTCAGAAGAAATCAAGCTTTGAAGATTAAGTGTTCATGAAAGTTTCTCTCTTTTCTCTCTTGTTATTTTCGGCCAAAATGATGAAATGAGACAGACTTGGAGGTCTTGGAGGTGTAAGGTGTGTTGTGATTGGTTGGCTTGGAGGTGGATTAAAATAATATTGAAATATCTCTGGTGTACAACTACTAAAACTAGGTGTATCGGAACACTCGTAAAAACATCTCTAAAAATTATTTTCTGAGCTACTAGCATAAATTACACTAGTAACATATTTATTATGAGAATAAAACATGAATAATGAGGCCTTAGCATTGCTAAAGTCATCAGAGAGTTCTGGTGCTAAGCTGCACCAGTAAACCGTAAACCCGGTTAAACCGATTTTCTGTTTTTAACAAAAACAGACCAGGTAACCTTATAATGTCATTCAATCATTTTCTAATACTAATATAATGATAATATTATACTATTATCTCTCTCCTCTCATGAATTGAGTCCGGTTCGTCAAACAGAGACTATTTACGAAAATCAGAATCAAAACTGCCAACCGATACGGTTCAAAAACTAGGTTCTTCGCGATTGCATTATCGAGCTTGCCTCAGAGGAGGTTCTAACTTAAGGATGACATAATGATAATGAGGATTGAGATGCTTGATGATATAACGGAGGTGTTCCCTTTACTGATCTTTCGGAGAAATTCGTACTTTCAGAAAACATCTCATGTACTCAAAAATCACGGTTGTTACATTCCACCCTCCTAAAGAAAAATTTTGCCCTCAAAATTTCAGTTCCCTGAGAATAGATGCGGACAATCAGCTCTCATTTTATCTTCCAATTCCCAAGTGTGCTCTTCTTTTCCTCTTTGTTCCCAAGCTACTTTGACTAAGCGAACAGTCTTGCCTCTTAAGCGAACAGTCTTCCCTTTACTGTTTCTGGTTATGAAACATGACTCTCATCGGGAACATATTTCTTAAGTTGCGAGACATAAAAAAAACATCATGAAGGTTTGATAAATAAGGAGGAAGGGCTATTTGATAAGTTACTAGACTGACTCTTTTAAGTATTTGGAAAGGTTCTATGTATCGTGGGTTAAGCTTTTTAGTCTTAAGGGCTCTACCTATTCCAGTAATCAAAGTTACTTCTAGAAAGACATGGTTTCCCTCACTAAACTCTAAAGGTCTACGTCTATTATCGGCATAGCTCTTTTGACGGCCTTGTGCTGTCTGGATCTTCCGACGAATCTCCTTTATCTTCTCAGTAGTTTCTTACACTAAGTTTGGACCTAAGACACTAGCTTCCCCATCGTCATTCCAACACAATGGTGTCCGACATCTTCTTTCGTAGAGAGCTTCGTATGGTGCCATCCTGATACTTTATTGGCAACTATTGTTGTAGCCAAATTCGACCAACAGCATATACTTATCCCAGCTGCTTTGGTTGTCTATCATACATAATCGTAACATGTCTTCTAATGTCTGGATTGTCTGCTCTGATTGTCCGTCTATCTGAGGATGGTATGCTATACTCGTGTGCAATTCTGTTTCCAACGCTTTCTGAAAAGCTCCCCAAAATCTAGTAGTAAACCTCGAAACTCAATCTGAGACAATTTACGAAGGTATCCTATGTAGTCGTACGATTTCTTGAATATATATTCGTTCCAACCTTTCTAAAGTATAGTCAACCCGAATCGGAAGGAAGTGCGCTGACTTTGTCAACCTGTCCACAATTACCCAGATGGTATCGTGTCCTGTTGAGGTCCTTAGCAATCCCGTGACAAAATCTATAGTAATCTGCTTCCATTTCCATTGTGGTATTTCTAAGGGTTGCAGGGTTCCTGATAGCTTCTGATGTTCTGTCTTCATCTTCTGGCAGGTTAAACATTTTGAGACATAATCAGCTACTTTTTTCTTTAAGCCCAGCCACCAGAACATTTGTTTCAAATCTAGATACATCTTTGTCACTCCAGGATGCATAGAAAATCTACTTTGGTGAGCTTCAACAAGAATATTTTGTCACAATTCTCCAGAGTTAAGCACACAAATTCTGTTCTTGTACCTCTATAGGCCACTACAAATCCTGTCTCACAGCTTCTGGTTCTTCTGTGTTCATCCGTCTCAACATCGTCATCATTTCTGAGTCCTGTACTTGTGCTTGCTGAATACTAATCTTAAAATCTGGTGTTATACGCAATTGGACCAAACGGAATCCACTTGACGTCTCAGTCATAGCCAACTTAAGGTCCTCAAATTCTGCGAGTAATTTTTCTTCCTGTATCATCATCCAAGAGATACTCAAATTCTTCCTGCTTAAAGCGTTTGCCACCACGTTCGCTTTCCCTGGGTGATAACTTAATTTGAAATCATAGTCCTTCAAAAATTCCATCCACCTTCGCTGTCCAGAATTCGCACTTTGGTAGTTTATCATATAACTTCCGAGTCCTCAGTGTCTGCAATACAGTCCTTAGATGCTCTTCATGCACTCTTTCTGTCTTCGAATAGATGAGAATATCGTCTATGAAAACTACTACAAACTAATCAAGGTACGGACGGAAAATACGATTCATGTAATCCATGAAAATCGTAGGAGCATTAGTTAGTCCAAACGACATAACCGTATACTTATAGTGACCATAACGAGTTCTAAATATAGTCTTCGGTATATCTGATTTTTTCACTCGAATCTAGTGATAGCTCGATCGCAAATCAATCTTCGAGAACACAGTTGCACCTTCCAACTGATCCATCAAATCATCTATCCGTGGAAGTGGATACTTGTTCTTGATAGTGTCTTTATTTAGCTGTCGGTAATCTACGCAAAGTTTGATTCCACCGTCCTTCTTCTTTACTAGCAATACTGGAGCTCCCCAAGATGATGCACTAGGACGAATAAATTCTTTTCCAAGTATCTCATCCAACTACTTCTTCAACTTTGCAAGTTCCAGTGGTGACATCCGGCACGGTGCTATAGAAATCGGTCCGGTTCCAGGTACTAGTTTAATGCTGAATTCTATCTCTCACTAAGGAGGAAACTCAGGTATGTCGTCCAAGAAAACATCAGAAAATTCCTTCACCACTCGGATTCGTTCTAAGCTTAGTTCACTATCATTCGAGCTAGCCACTAACAGAACGTACCCCTCATAATCCCTCCCGTCTAAGGTAACTCTTACAGAATTCAGATATAAGGTGTGGGACAGAAATGGTTTAGTACATAGACTATCAGATGGAATAACAGCAGTTCTTTTAAAATAATCAAGGAAAGCATGATACTTAGATAACCAATCTAATCCTAAAATAACTTCTAAACCGCATAGAGGTAAACAGATTAGATCGTGTATAAAAGTCCTGTTCCTAATAGCGAATGGTACTTGCAGGCACACTAAACTGGTCAAAGCATTTTGGGATGCAGGTGTATGGACAATCAAGTAAAAATTCAATTTAAAGAAATATAATCCTGACTCGTAAGCAATAGTTAGAGAAATAAAGAATGCGATGCACTCAAATCATATAGTACAGTTAGAAATCGATTCTTGACATAACACTGACCTTGAATGAGGGCGTTCGATTGCACAACATTGTCAATAGTGATAGCAAACACTCGTCCTTGTTGCTGGGTTCTAACTGAATTTTGAGTAAATCCCTTCGGACAATCCTTGGCAATATGTCCAAGTTCTCCACAAGCATAGCAGTTAGGTGATCCAAACTGGCAAGACCTGTTATCATGCTCTTTTCCGCATTGCTTACATGCAGTGTTTATGTAAGCCTGATGGGCTTGTTTACCATTGCCTTGCCTTACTTTACCTCCATTCTTACCCGTACGGCGAGCAGTAATGTTACCAACTTGTAGGTTCTTATGCTGTCGTATGCCACGCGCTTTAAAATGCACCCTTCTCCTAGCTGCCTGATGATTGCTAAGACGCCTTGGTGAAAATCCTTGGCGACTCACCTTGGCCACAATCACTTTCTTAATACATTCTTCCACTAACTTGCTCTTGTTGACAAATTCAGCAAAATTACGTATCTCTAGCGGAACTATTGAACTCATCAGGTCATCACGAAGGCCTCCTTCAAACTTCAAGCACTTCCATTCTTCAAAGTCAGTAGGATTCCCTTGACAGATCTTAGAGAAATGACACAAGTCATTGAAATTACGAGCATACTCAGCAATAATCATATCCCCTTGCCTCAGCTGCATAAGCTCTATCTCTTTAGCATCACGCACTGCTCTTGGGAAATATTTCTTGTAGAATTCATCTTTAAAAATATCCCAAGGAATGTCACCTTCATTACGTTGTAACAGTCGTTATATCCCCTGCTACCAGTACTCAGCTTCTCCCTCAAGCATATAAGTAGCAAACTCCACGTGTTGTCCTTTCGGAACATGCTGCGCTCTCAGTGATCGTTCAATACCTCGAAACCAGTTATCAGCGTCAGTCGCAACGAGTGTACCCTTGAACTTAGGCAGATTAACCTTCAGAAAGGTCACAAGGGTCATATGTCTTTCAGGATGCCCTATGTTATTCTCATCATTCCCATTTCTCACTCCAAGACGTTCAACAGCCCTAGCCGCTGTTAACGCAGCTTCACGCACTACTTCAGCCGCATTGTTCATGGTAGCCATAAACGTTTCCTATTCCCTCTCGTAGTTAACATTAGGAATTCTTTCCCGTACGCCTCATCTCCGTGAACCCATTGTAGTCCTGTTCACACCAAACAATCATTGTTAAGGTGATCAGTCATAACACTTCAAGTCAAGTGTGAACATTCCCAAAATAAAAACACAGAAATAATCATGCAACATATATCATTGGGATATCCTATACGCATGAGACATACAACAGAGTATGCAATGAAGCATAGTCAGTCCACTCCCCAGGCTCTACTGGGAACGAACTGCTTTGATACCAAATTGTCACGACCCAATTTTCAATATGTCTATATTATACCAAAAACTGAGTGCTACCAATTTGTCTTCCTAATTATTATCTATTATTTATCACATGAGCCTGATTCGTTGTTAAAAGCGTAGTTAATTTGCGAGGTGTATTTTTTTTTTTTGAAAATGTTTGGATTAATAGACAGAATCATTTATAATCAATTCATAATTAATAACATATAAAACAGTTATAAACAACTACACATAAATACATCACAAGTAGTTGACAAAATTCGGTGATTCAACCTTTATTAGAATATAGACTGTTAGTTAGAACAACCTTAGATATAGCTAAATAATATCTATATACAAGTATATACATACAACATCCCAGGTCCTGACCTGTTCAAGAGGTCCCTAAGCAGGCACCTAGGCTAGCCTAGACTCTATACTCACCTAGTCCCTCTAAACTACTAAAGCGAGGGAAAGTACGTTCTAGGTCTTCAAAACTCAAGTCAGGTGGAACGTCATCAAAAGATAGAACATCATCTGCTACTCCTCTGCACGATCAGACTTTTCCATAGGACGTCTCTCTGGTACCTCATGAAGTAGCCACACAATAGGAATCTCGTACACAGGATTTAGGTTAAAGTGCGCATACGAACGGGGTGCAGACGTTGGCTGGTCTCACAGTATATACATATAATCAGAAAACATATTCACCCTAGACTCAGAAGACTATCTAGAGCAGAATCCTCTTCTTGTGAACGCTCATCAGCGAACTATGGTAAGGTACTCTTACTTCCATCTCAAGGGGAAGGGAGAGAGAAGGGGTAAGAACTGGGAAGTTCTTAGTAGGGTCGGGGTTATTAGTTAAGTTCATTAATTCTATGTTGTTTAGCAAACTATTAGCAGAATACAAGGAAGCAGTAATTAGAAAACACAGATAAGTAGAGAAGATAGAGAAAACAGATAGCAGAACACAAACAGAAGAATACAAGAAAATAACACAAGCGCAGAGAATGTAATACAAACAAGGAAAGCACACATTCATACCATAATCATAACAAAGGAAATGCGCAACCAAGTATGATGCATGTCTAGCCCTAGCACAGGTAATGAGCTCATCTGTCGGTGTCTAACCGCTCTCGACGTAACCCGAAGCAGCTGAAATGGGTATGGTTTTCCAGTCAGCATAGGTATAGTTCTCACTAACCGACGTATGCGTCATATCCTCTGTAAGCAAACTCTGCCTTACAGGTGGCGGCATTCCAGCCGTGTATGAAATCATATTCTCTGTAAGTAATCCTTGCCTTATAGGTGCGGCATTCTAGCCGTGTATGAATTAGTATCCTCTGCAAGTGATCCCAGGTTATCAGTTGCAGGTACAGCTCTCAATAGCTGTGTAACACTGGAAAACGTTATGTGGTCGTACCACTATCTATTTGACTGCCTTCACGCAGCAGATCATTACATAATCATTCTCATTATCATCATTCATCATCATTCTCATTATTCATCATCATTTTCACATTCTTATGCAGTACTTCTTTCTTTCTCTGTTCAATCATACTGTACAAACTTTACATCTTTCACTTTTACAATATCCTAGCTCAAACCATTTCTCTTTATCATATTATTCTTTTCTCTTTGTATCTCTTTACTTTACTCTGGTTACTCTGTGTTCTGTGTTACTTTATTCTGCTCTGATTTCTCTGTTTAACATGTGTATTTAAAGCTTATGTAAATTTCAGTATGAATAGTTAGCCTATCCTAGGTATAGGTTCATTAAGTCTATACTAAAACAGTTTAACTTTTCATATAACACCTAACCCTAGTCGCAACTCAAGTACTAACTAAGTTGCCTTAGTTCGTTCACTAGTCTCTGTCTGTTTTTCTGTCGTTAAAATTTTACAAACTTTTTCTTTGGTTTTTATCTTTTCTTTAACTTTCTATCTTTTCTTTATCTTTGCCTCACTATCATGTTATTACCACTCCCTAAGTATTTTATGAAGGTAATTATGAGATTCTGCACTTAAAGTTGTCTTTCTAAAGCTTTTACAAAAAACTGCATTTTCCGTATTATTTTATTATTTTTATTAAAATATTATTTTTAATTAAATATTATTATTTTTAATTAAATATTATTATTTAATATTTTATTATTATTTATTATTTTAATAGTAAATTTTCAAAAATTAACTTACCTTTTACTTTTAACCTTTAAAATTCACTTTTTACCACCCGTAACTTTTAATATTTCTACTTTTACCACCCTAACTTCCAGAAATTACCATATAACCCCTTAAACACCAAAAATTTTACTTCCTTGCCTTTTCTAAGATCTAAAAGGTGTTCTTCAATGTTCTTCACCATACTCATAGTGTTCTTTCTCTGTTTTTACCCGTTTTTCAGTCTTTTCAGCAACTGATTTTTACCAAAATTCAAAATAAATTTTCAGCCACTAAAACCCCATATTTTCTACATGATTTTAACACAAATTGAACCTCAATTTAAGCTCTAGGGTTTCATTTCCAGCAGCCACAAGAACACACATTCATAGCTTGAATTTCATCAAATTTCATCAAATTTTCACCAAAATTTCAACAAGAATTACTCATACAAACAATCAATTTCAAGAACAGCCAAACCATATCATAATCACACAACTCAAACACAATCAATCAAGATTAAATTCGTCAATTCCTACCTGGTTTTACTGCTCCTAATTCGGTTAAACTTTCAGGTGGTCCTTAAGCACTTTTTCCACCTAAATCACATCAAGAACAACTTTAAATCCAAAAACTCTCAACTGACCAAATCTCACTCAATATATTAGGAAGAGATATCTCACCTTAGACTTTCTGGAAATTCACGTTTCTTGGCCCTCAAGTCAAGTTAAGCATGATTCCTAAGGAAGAACATCAAGAAAACACATGTTTTGCATGGTTTTCCTTGAAAACCAAATTGAAATGGGAGGGAGACAGCCATCTCACCTTATTTCCATCCTTGATAAGTTACATGGTTATGTAGAGGAAGAAGAGAGGATCATTTTGGTGAAATCGGAGTTTTGATTTGAGTTTTAGTTCAGAAGAAATCAAGCTTTAAAGATTAAGTGTTCATGAAAGTTTCTCTCTTTTCTCTCATGTTATTTTCGGCCAAAATGATGAAATGAGACAGCCTTGGAGGTCTTGGGGGTGTAAGGTGAGTTGTGATTGGTTGGCTTGGAGGTGGATTAAAATAATATTAAAATATCTCTGGTGTACAACTACTAAAACTAGGTGTATCGGAACACTCGTAAAAACATCTCTAAAAATTATTTTCTGAGCTACTAGAATAAATGACACTAGTAACATATTTATTATGAGAATAAAACATGAATAATGAGGCCTTAGCATTGCTAAAGTCATCAGAGAGTGTTGGTGCTAAGCTGCACCAGTAAACCGTAAACCCGGTTAAACTGATTTTCTATTTTTAACAAAAACAGACCAGGTAACCTTATAATGTCATTCAAGCATTTTCTAATACTAATATAATGATAATATTATACTATTATCTCTCCCCTCTCATGAATTGATTCCGGTTCGTCAAACAGAGACTATTTACGAAAATTAGAATCAAAACTGCCAACCGATACGGTTCAAAAACTAGGTTCTTCGCGATTGCATTATCGAGCTTGCCTCAAAGGAGGTTCTAACTTAAGGATGACATAATGATAATGAGGATTGAGATTCTTCATGATATAACAGAGGTGTTCCCTTTACTGATCTTCCAGAGAAATCCGTACTTTCAGAAAAGATCTCATGTACTCGAAAATCAGGGTTGTTACAGTCTCAACCTGGAACACGTGGTGGCAAGCCACGGTACTTTACATAGGAAAACTCATACCTCAGATAAAATTGAGTGCATAAGTCTCGTTTCATTCATATTCATTCATAATTATTTCATAATCATTCATTATAGCCATAACATCACTTATACATCATATATTTGCACTTTTATACATAACTCATCATAACCCGGAGCAAGTGCGGCAAAACCACAACCCTTGCGTCTACCCAGGGAGCCTCTATACTAACCAACCTGGAGCAAGTGGGGCAAAACCAGAACCTTTGTGTCTACCCAGGATGTACGTTCTCATATGCCCAGGAAGAACAAAGGAGGGGATCCTAACCTCCCACCATCTCGTTGGGGGCAATTTCACAATACCAGAAGGAACAAGGAAGGGGATCCTCACCTTCCACCATCTCATGGGTCGCACTTTCGGGAAAGAGTGCTTAGATGTAACATTCATTCCTCTCTTTAAACAGCCTTATAATATATGAAATATATATATATATATATATATATATATATATATATATATATATATATATATATATATATATATACACAACCTATCTTGTCATACCTAAATCATCACTCCTCAAACTTTCTTACTCTCCAAGTTACCACCCCCTCCTAACATCTTCTCATCAATCAACACACAACTAAGATTTAGAGGTTAAAAGAGTAAAAATAGAGCTTTATAGGTTTGAAATTAAGCTTTAAAACACAAAATACATATTTGCTGAAACAGAAGCCACACGCACGCATGGGCCACACGTACACGTGGGAGTGCAATTTGCTTATCAAGCACACATATTACCTCGTCCGCGTGCACAGGTACACTGGACAGAATCAAACGTCCGTGTATGAAGCCCCATGCTCACGTACGCAAAGGTGTCTTTTTGCCCATGATGTGTACGCAGCACATGCCCACGTATGCATTCATGCCTAACAGAAACGTCCATCCGCGTATGGAGGAGTTTGTGTATGCATGCATTGCAGATTAGTCAAAAATGGTTAAGTCTGCAGAATTTTAATTTTCCATACCAAACTTCCGAAGCGCATAATTTTCTTGTTTTAAAATATTTTTCATCCGTTATTCGAAAGGCGAAAACTTCGTGGACCCAATTTTTATATGAAATAAGTTTGAAATAATTAGGGAGTCCGAAAGCCAAGCTATGGCCTGCCGAAGTTCGGCCAAAAATTAGATTTTCACAAAAGTTTATAAACCTCTATTTTCACCAAAAACCAAACTCAATATCAACTTTTTATACACCTAAACAACACCACAACCTACCAATTCAGCATCACAACCCCACAATCTACTAAAATCAATCATACCTCAATCTTGCATACAAATTCTTCTAACATTTCCAATAATAACATCAAAATCATTAACCTTAACATATCCACCATCAACATTCTCATTTACCATCATCAAATTCATCAATCATTAACCTTCTTACCACATCAACTATATTCATACCACAAAAACAATGAATTTATCATGCCTCATCAAATTACACACATACATTGTCAACTAACTATCAATCAAGTTCAACATTCTCAATCCAACTTATCCTAGGTTGTCTAGCCTAAGTTTTCATAAGACATTATATATTAAATATGAGAAACCAAAACTATACCTTGGCTAATTTCCTCGTATAACCTAAGGGCACTTCAGCCCCAAGAATTCAAAGAATTGACATCCAAAACTCCACTAAGACTCCAATGTTCCCAATCAAGCTCCAATTTACATATATACACACCTAATACACATTACACATATGTATACCCAAAACTTAATACCCAAGACATAAAATCAATGAATTAACTAGGGTTCTAGGATTCTCACCTTACTCAAGTACCAATGAAGCAAGATTATGCGTTTCCCTCAAACTAATTCGAACCTAGACACCGAAATCAAACAATTTTTAACATCTTTGCTCACAAATTTTCAAAGCTGAAAATGAGGAAATTGAGGAAGAAAACGTGACTTCCTTACTTTACAATGTATTGGGCTTTGTAATGCTTGACGCTCGGACACGTGGTCGCAAACGGTGCGGCGGTCAGAGCTCAGAGCGAAAAGTTATGGAGGATTGCATTGGATTCAAGGGTTTAAGTTCTTCTCCCTTGTTCTCCTCTCCATGAACATGTTTGATGAACGGGTTTTTGCTACTAAAGAATTCACAATAAATTCTCATTGCTAGTATAGTTTCTAAACCAACAAAGAATCCTTTCATACAAAAATTTGGTTGTCACAAGTAACAAACCCCTAAAAATAATAACCGAAGTATTCAAACCTCGGGTCATCTCTCTAGGAATTGCAGGGAAGTGTTCTTATTATTGGTTATTGGATTGTATCTTTTTAGGATTTTTGAAATAAGGAACAAGGAAAGTAAATGGCAAGAAAGTAAACTAAAAGCTAAGAAAGCACTTGGCAAGGTATGAGAATTAGAAGTCCTATCCTAGTTATCATTATCAATTGTGATGAGAATTGTCCATTGCTCCCACTTAGTTAACCTCTAACTATGGAGGAAAGTCAAGTGGATGAATTAATTTGATTCCATAAGTCCTAGTCAACTCCTAAGGAAAGACTAGCTTTAGAGGGATTCAAATCAACTAGCAACTTTTAATTATCAATCAACAAAGGAGTTTGATAACTCAAGAGTCTCCAATTACTTAACCAAAGCCAAGAGGAGAAAAACCTACTCTAAAATGCAACCAAGTATTTTATCAAACACTTGGAAGGCACAACATAAAAACATAGAAAACTAGCAAGGAATATTAAATCCAAACAACCAATTGCAAACATCAATGACTCACAAATAATAGAAGAAGCAATAAATATGAAATACCTCAACTTGCATTAATAAGAAAATCAAATCTAACAAGAGAGTTCATGAACTAAAGTGGATAAATAAATAAATCATCAAGAGAAGAGAACTAAAGTACTAGAACAAATAAGAGTAGAAGAAAACTAAATTAAAGCAAAGTAGGAATCTGAGATTAAGAAAAGCTAAACCTAAAATCCTAAAACCTAGAGAGAGGAGAGAGCCTCTCTCTCTACAAAAATACATCTAAAACTTGGGACCAATTTATCTATCATGCATTTGCATGCAATTGTATGTGCGCATGACTTTACCTTTTCACGTGGGTTGTGGGAGATTTCACATAAGACACAACCATTGTGAGAGATTTCACATAAGACACAACCATTGGTGCTGGGTACCAAAGCCTGGCACCCGAGTCAACCTTCTCAGCTGACTCTTGAATCCCCTCAGCTATGAGTTCATGCACATTGATTTCTCCACCCTGTACTAGGCAATGTACCATAGTCGGTCGATTAATATTGACCTCTGAATTATTTGCAGCTGGGAGGATAGACCTCCTCACGAGTTCAAACCATCCCTTGGCTTCCGGGCTAAGATCTCCCCTCTTGATGAACCGGGGTCTCTTATCTGCATACCTTTCCCAGTCAGCTCCTATGACACATATGTCAATCACTATTTCTTCGAGTTCATTATTGTCAGGGCTCTTACTTATCCTTGCATGATAACTAAGCTCATCAAAATGTGGTGATTTCAGCTGAAGAGTTCTTGTTATAGCATTTGGGCTGAAGTCCACCTCTCTTCCTCTTACGTAACTTTTGAAGGTTGGGGCCTTGGTTTTGTCTTCTCTAACCACATTTGTATAGAACTCTTTGATGAGGTTTGCATTGATCTTCCCCTCTGGGTTCGTGAGCCTTTGCCACCCTCTTTGTTCAATTTTCTCTCGAATCTGTGGGCATTCATCCTCGTTGATTTGGAATGTTAACTCAGGCAGTATCTTTTTGAGCTTTATCCGCTCAAATTCCTGTTCATGGAACGCAGTTTTGAATCTCCTTTCATCGAAAGGGACGCTCTCAACCGGTTCTTTCCTCTTTTGCCTCTTGGAGCTTGATAATGCCATAAGTAGGAGTTGGTGTGTGAAGGTGGTGGAAGGTATGGATAGGTGAGGGAATTCGGTTGGGTTAAGATTTGGTGCAATGAAGGGGAAGAGTGTTTGGTTTCGAGACTGAGAAGTGTGAGGAGTGAAATTGGAATGTTAAGGGTGTACTTAGTGCGAACCACTTATATAGGGAAATGGTGTGTGGATGAAAGGTTTGGATTGATGGAGTGGTTGTGTGATGAACGGATGGGTTTTAGCATAGGATGAGCACAAGGATCCTCATCTTTATGAAGGAGATTGGTTCGGTCTCCAAGGGTCTCATTCTTTCAATTTTTGCATGGCAACATTTTCCAATGCATTCCCCCTTGAGACACGTGTGAAATACTCTCCTTTTGTGTTAGCCGAATCTTCCTTTCTATTGTCCATCAATTTTCCTACAAAACAAAAAAAAAGTGTAATTATTAATTGTGTGGATAGTGGCGGCAAAATAAAAATGGGAACAACTACCACTTTTTTTTTTAGTTTTTGTTTGTAACTAACTAAGTAGTACTCATGAATGCCAACCAACTGATTAACTGAATATCCATGTATGCAATATTGGCAACACCAAACTTAGTTTGGTGCCATGTGGTGTAAAAGATTTGTTCAAGGCTCCTAAGAGTGACATGATGTGGGTTACATTCATGTTCTCTTAGTGTGCCTTGAACACCAAACTTGTTCCTCACTATATGTTACACACAATGATTCATTCAGGTGCATATCAAGTTGATTTGAATTTCATGAACCTTGATTTAGTAACTATTTTTAAAAGCATGTAAAACATGGGTTGCCTCCCATGAAGCGCTTCTTTAGCGTCACTAGCTTGACGTTCTGCCTTTATCAGGGTGGTTGGTAGTGCTTCAAGTCCTTCCCCCTTGCAGTAAATCTATCTCCATTGGCTTCATCAAGGATCTCCACGTGTTCCAAGGAGAGGACTCTGTTGATGGTAAAAGCTTTAGGTAGCTGAGATAGGATAGTGGGGAGATGAGGTGGAATATCTGGGAAGTAGGCTGAGATCACTTAATCCCCTGGAGAAAAGTCCTCTGTAGGGATCTTCTTGTTCCTCCACCTCCTTGGTGCCTTCTTCTTTGTACCTTTTGATGTTGCCTTGCTCTTTGTGACCTCCTCTTCTAAGGAAATTTTTTTGCTGGTCTCATATAGCTCTGGTGTTTTAGGTTCCTCCTGATTTTCTTTGAGCTGTGACAACTGCTGATTGCCTTGTTCCTCAACTAAGGAGATTCTCAGATGTGCTGGTTGTGCTTCAGTGCTTGCTTCTTCCTTCAGTATCTCACTGTGATCTTTGCTTGGTTTTTTGTTCTCTTGATCTGTTTCTTGTGAAAGGTTGAAAACATTGAAGGTGAGTTGTTCGTCATGGATCCTCAAAATTAGCTCCCCTCGCTCCACATCTATAAGTTCTCGGGCTGTAGCTAGGAATGGTCTTCCCAATATGATTGGGTGGAGGTGACTCTCTTCCATGTCCAAGATGACAAAGTCTGTGGGCAGGAAGTATTTTCCAACCTTCACCAGCACATTTTCAACTACTTCCACTGCTTGTTTTTGAGTTTTGTCAGCCAACCTGATGACTACATCTGTGGGCATTATCTCATTGATCTGCAGCCTCTTCATAAGGGATAAAGGCATTAAGTTGATGCTTGCTCCCAGATCACAGAGTCCTTTATCAAACATTATTTCTCCTATGGCACAGGGGATGTAAAAACTCCCTGGGTCCTTCCTTTTTTTAGGCAACTCTGGTTGAATGAGAGCACTGCACTCCTTGTTCATCACTATGGTTTGTCCTCCCTTGAGTGAGCTTTTCCTGGTCAGCAGCTCCTTCATATACTTGATGTATGAGGGCATTTGTTGGAGGGCCTTGATGAATGGTATGTTTACATGGAGAGATGCAAATATGTCAAGGAACCTTGAGTATATTCTCTTCTCCACACAGCCATTTGGTAATTGGGAAAAGGGTGTATAGAGTCTCAGCAGCTCTTTCTGTGTAATTGTGGTTTCTTGATGATTCTCCCCCTGCTTTCCTGCTGAAGTGTCTTTAGGTTGTTCTGATGGGTTGTTCAGCTCTTCCTCAGTCTCCTTATCACTTATAGTCACCATCTTGTAATCTTCCCATCTGACTTTCTTTGCTTCACCTCTTGGATTTTTCTGTGTCACTTGGGAACCCATCAGTAGGTTTGGGAATCATCTCAGATAAGTATCCCACTTGAAATTCTAGCCTCTTGATGGTGTCTCCCTAGTTCTTGATACTGGCTCGCACCTCCTCTTTGAACACCTTGTTATGTTGAATCTCTTTGCTTATGCCTTCAAGTAGAGTCTCGATTCTGGATAGTCTATCTTCAGATGATGGTGAGTTGAGAGTGGAGGGATGAGAAGGGCCATATTGGCCTTGGTATGGATGTGAAGAGGTGTTGTTAGGGTGGTGTTGATATGATCTCTGTGTGGAATGTTGGTGAGCTGCATGGTTGTTGGGGTTGTGACGTCTCTGATCTTGGCCTTGATCTTGTTGATTTTCCCACCCAAAGTTTGGGTGATTCCTCCATCCAGGGTTGTAGGTTTTAGAGTATGGATCATGGGTTTGCCTGGGCGAGTTTCCAATGTAATTGGCTTGTTCTTGCTCCTCTTCTGCCTCTGCATTCACTCCCTCTTGGGTTGCTGATGAGGTGGTGATTGCTGCTACTTGGTTCCTCTCCATCTTCTTGGTGAGGTCAGCCAGCTGTTTAGTGATAAGCTTGTTTTGGGCCAGCAGTGCATCCACATTGTTTAGCTTTATCCCATTCCACGTTAGTGGTCATGTTAGTTAGACTAACGTGGTTGCTAGCGTGGTTCTTCCTTGCTTCCTTTGTCCTGAAATCAAACAATAAAGTGCATCAAAGTTCTAATCCAAGTCATGAGACATGCATCATCCAATTTATCATATAATTCATGCAAAATTCTCATGAAATCACGTAAAGTGCACCATGTTTGCTTAAATCAAGATGTAAGTGAAATTTTACCCAAAACTTGCTTATTTCCTAAGAAAATGCATGAAACTACCCTAAAACAGTAAAGAAAAGGTCAGTGAAACTGGCCAAAATGCCCTGGCATCAGAAATCCTTAAATACCTAACCTCAGTACAATAAGAGAACCAAGGAAGAAAAGCTAACAGAGGAACACCAGCCTGATGTCCAAGACGTCTCTGAGGGTATTGAATGCCCAAAGAGGAATGTCATTGGCGTTCAATGCCAAGAAGGGGTATCCATCCCTGGCATTGAACACTCAACTAGGGACACCAACAAAGGCATTAAACGCCCAAGAGGAAATAGTATTCCAGGCGTTGAACGCCAGGAAGGGGGTAGCAATATGGGTGTTGAATGCCCAAGCAAGGGAGGCCAGTCACATGTTGATAACAACTCTCCTAAGCAAGCTAGTAACCCCCCTTCCAATGCACAAGGCATTCGGCCTCTATCAACCAAGATTGATGAGTATAAGGCTAAGATACCATTTCCTCAGAAACCCTGTCAACAGGAAAAAGATAAACAGATTGCCCACTTTGTAGATTATCTCAGAACACTAGAGATCAAGATCCCTTTGGCAGAGGCTTTTGAATAGATACCTTTTTATGCTAAGTTCATGAAGGACATCTTAAGTCATAAGAAGTACTGGAGAGAGACAGAATCAGTCTTCCTCACTGAAGAGTGCAGTGCAATCATTTAAAACAGCTTACCAGAGAAACTTAAGGATCTTGGAAGCTTTATGATACCTTGCACTCCAGGTAATGCTTGCACAAGGACAGTTATATGTGACCTTAGAGCAAGCATCAACCTAATACCTACTTCGTTAATAAAAAAGCTTTGCTTGACTGATGAAGTCAAACCAATCCGTATATGCCTTCAACTTGCTGATGGTTCTATTAAGATACCATCAGGCGTAATTGAAGACATGATTGTTAGGGTTGGACCCTTTACTTTTCCCACTGACTTTGTGGTGTTGGATATGGAAGGGCACAAGAGTGCATCTGTTATCCTAGGGAGACCCTTCCTAGTTACAGGACGGACACTCATTGATGTTGAGAAAGGGAAAGTAACCCTGAGAGTCAATGAGGAAAAGTTCGTACTGAATGCTATCAAGGCTATGTAGCATCCAAACACCCCAGAGGAATGCATGATCATTGACCTCATTGATTCCTTGGTGGAAGAAGTAAACATGGCTGCAGGACTCAAAGAAGGGTTGAATGACATCCTTACTGATGCCCAGCCTGATTTAGGGGAACCTCTGAAAACTCCTAAGGACAAGGAGAATCCTCCAAAGCTTGAGCTCAAGCCATTATCATCTTCCCTGAAATATGCATTTCTGGGAGATGAAGACACTTATCCCGTAATCATAAGCTCTGCCTTAGAGCCACAGGAAGAAGAGGCAATAATCTAAGTGCTTAAAACACATAGGACTGCCCTTGGGTGCACTATAAGTGACCTTAAGGGCATTAACCCTGCCCGATGCATGCATAAAATCCTATTGGAGGATAATGCCAAACCAGTGGTGCAACCACAGAGGCGGTTGAATTCAGCTATGAAGGAAGTAGTGCAGAAGGAAGTCACTAAGCTCTATGAGGCCGGAACTACTTATCCTATTTCTGACAGCCCATGGGTGAGCCCTGTCCAGGTTGTTCCTAAGAAAAGAGGAATGACAGTGGTTCACAGTGAAAAGAATGAGCTGATCCCAAAAAGGATAGTTATAGGGTGGCGTATGTGCATTGACTACAGAAGACTCAATGACGCCACTAGGAAAGATCACTTTCATTTACCCTTCATTGACCAAATGCTAGAAAGACTAGCAGGTCATACTTTTTATTGTTTCCTGGATGGTTATTCTGGGTACAATCAAATAGCAGTAGATCCACAGGTACAAGAGAAGACAGCATTCACATGTCCATCTGGCGTGTTCACCTATAGATGAATGCCATTTGGCCTGTGCAATGCGCCTGCCACCTTTCAGAGATGTATGCTATCCATCTTCTCTGATATGGTAGAGAAATTCCTTGAAGTATTCATCGATGACTTCTCTGTTTATGGAGACTCATTTGACTCCTATCTTGATCATTTGACCCTGGTCTTGAAAAGATGCCAAGAAACAAACCTGGTTCTAAATTGAGAGAAATGCTACTTCATGGTAACTAAAGGCATTGTTCTTGGGCATCGGATCTCAAATAAGGGGATAGAGGTGGATCAAGCTAAGATGGAAGAGATCGAACGCTTGCCTCCACCTACTAGTGTTAAGGCAATCAGAAGCTTCCTAGGACATGTAGGATTCCATAGGCGGTTCATAAAAGATTTTTCAAACATCGCCAAACCCCTGTGTAATCTCTTGGCCACTGATGTTCCATTCGTCTTTGACAAAGAATGCCTGCATGCCTTTGAAACTCTGAAGGCCAAGCTTGTCACTGCTCCTATCATCTCCGCACCCAACTGGGACTTGCCATTTAAGCTAATGTGTGATGCAAGTGATTATGCAATTGGCATAGTCCTTGGTTAGAGACATGACAAGCTTCTGCATGTCATTTATTATGCTAGTCGCGTACTAAATGATGCGCAGAAAAACTACACTACTACAGAAAAGGAGCTACTTACAGTGGTTTATGCCATTGACAAGTTCACATCCTACTTAGTAGGATCTAAGGTCATTATTTATACTAACCCCCATGCTGCTCTAAAGTATCTACTCACTAAGCAGGATTCTAAACCCAGACTTATAAGATGGGTATTACTCTTGCAAAAGTTTAATATAGAAATTAGACACAGAAAAGGGACAGAAAATCTGGTGGCTGATCACTTATCCCGGATTGAGCTAGTAGCACGGACTTCTTCTCCCTCCACTGACATATCCAAATCCTTTCCAGATGAGCAACTCTATGCCATTCATACAGTACCTTGGTTTGCAGACATTGCAAACTACAAGGCTATACGGTTCATTCCCAAGGAGTTTAGCAGGCAGCAAGCCCGGAAATTCATGCATGATGCAAAATATTACCTATGGGATGAGCCATATCTCTTTAAGAGATGCCCGGATAGAATAATCCGATGCTGTGTGTCTGAAGAAGAGGCACAGAGAATTCTATGGCATTGCCATGGCTCTGACTATGGAGGACACTTTGGAGGTGAGCGGACAGCCACTAAGGTACTCCAAAGTGGCTTTTACTGGCCTACTCTCTTTAAGGATTCTAGAGAATTCGTCCATAACTGTGATAGTTGCCAGAGGGCTTGCAACCTTTCCCATGGTCACAGCATGCCTGACGGGCGAAAAATTTCCGATTAAGAATTTATAATGGAAATAACGTTGCGAGTACAGTTCTTAATCGACGAAAATTCCGCTTATCAATTTAAAAAGAGTTGTCATAATTTACTTAATAAAATACTGGGAGTAGAATTCCCAGGTCATCTCCCAACGAGTTGACAAAAGAGTGCAAATTATTGATTAAGAGTTTTCCGAGAGAATGTAGATTTGAGAACTAGAAAAATAAATGATTATGAATTAAAGCAATAGAAATTAACAAGTGGTTTTATATATTTAAATTAAAAATCCTTGACTAGGAGAAGATTAATCGGAAGTTCTATCCTTGTTGAATTTTCCCAAGTGTAATAGTAAGAGGTTGTTGTTTCTACTTAGTTATCCCTTACCGAATAAAAGAAAGTCAAGTAACTGAACCAACTCCGATTCATAAGTCCTAATCCTCTCCTATGGAAGGATTAGCGTTAGTGACAAGAGAGTCAGCCAACAACTTCCAATTACAAATTAACACTTGAGTATTCCAACTCAAGAGTCTCCTATTAATCAACTCCAAAGTCAAGTTGAGAGCCTACTCCATTGACATGGATGCCAATTTCTCAAACATGTAAAGGAAGTAGAAAGGAGACATGGTAATTCAAGTAAGGTAATAACAGAAAAATTAATTAAAGGTGAAAATAATTCTTTGCATTAATAAATTCTAAAATTGAAGATATCCATATATAACTCTGAACAAAGTAAATGAAAAGTAAAAGAGCAAGGAAATAAGAAAGTAAACTGTAATGGCAAGGACTTCAAATGGGGGTAGTAACTCTTCTCAATATCCAATCAAAAAGCAATAAACTAGAAATCTATGAATGTGAAGAACCCTAGAGGAAGTAGTAGTTTTTCTCTCTAAGATTCAAAACTAAAACTAAAATTGTGTAAAAGTGAATGTGTGTTGAGTCTCTGCTTGTCCCCTGGCTCTAGTCTGTGTTTCTGGGCCGAAAACTAGGTCCAAAACCAGTCCAAAATTACCCGAAGCGTCTTCTGCAATTTCTGCACGTGACGCATGTCACGCGTACACATCAGTCACGCGTACGCATCGATGGTCTTCTGCGCGTCTCATGCGTACTTGTACGCATCATTTACGTATACGTGTCACTGTGAAAAGCTTCAAATCACACGCACGCGTGAGCCTTGCGTGCGCGTCAATCCTCGCTGGTCAGCTCCGTAGTTTCTTGCGTTCCTTCTATTTTTGCAAGCTTCCTTTCAATCCTCTAGATCATTCCTGCCCTATAAAGCCTAAAAACACTTAACACACAGATCATGGCATCGAATGGCTTAAAGGGGAATTAAAAATTGACAATTTAAAAGCTTAGGAAGCAAGTTTTCAATCCTAGAACAAAATCAGGAAGGCAAATGTAAAACATGCGAATTATATGAATAAGTGTGTAAAGAACTGATAAAAACCACTCAATTTAGCACAAGATAAACCATAAAATAGTGGTTTATCAATCTCCCCACACTTAAACATTAGCATGTCCTCATGCTAAGCTCAAGGAAACGAAAAGAGTGAATGGGAAAAATAAGACTCATTTAATGCAATGCAACCTATGTATATAAATGCAACTATATGTTGAGATGTTTCTACCTACTTCATTAGAAATGAACAATTTCTCAAAGACAAACAAAATCAGATTCCACTAATTCAAATCACACAATAAGAGGCAAGTAAACTTGTAAGAAGACAGCTCATGAAAGCTGGGAACATAGAATCAAGCATTGAACCCTTACTGGAAATGTGTATGCACTCTAATCGCTCAAGTGTCTAGGGTTAATCCACTCTACTCTTCTCTAGTCATGCTTTCTAAAACTTTGTCCTTCATCTAACCAATCAACAAATATCTAGTGTACAAATGCAAACATCATGAGGTCTTTTCAAGGTTGTAATGGGGCTAAGGTAAGGGTGAGGATATATGTATGGCCAAGTGAGCTATAATTTGAATCCTTGACTAACCTAAGTTCTCACCTAACACGCACACACACTCTATATAATTTTAAAATCATGCTTAGCTACCCATTTTTCTTTCACTTTTGTATATTTCACATACTCATGTATCAAATTTCTTTAATTTCATCACATATGCATTGATCTTTTTATTGCACTTAACATTGGGGTGCTTTTATTTCCCCCATTTATTTGTTCATAATTTTTTTATTTTTTTTAATTTTTAATTTTTTAATTTTTTTTATTTTTTACTTAAGATATATATCAATGCATATGGTTTTTTTTTTCAATTTTTACATGAGTAAGCACCCAAATTTCCAATATTTTTGTCAATAAAACACTACACATTCTCATCAACCCAAGTTTCCACAATTCTCCATACTTAGTTAACACACAATTTCTATCTTAAGCTAACCAAAGATTTACATAGGATAATTAATTGTTTTTTTGCTTAAGGTTTGTGATGTGATAAAATACAGAACAAGTAGGGATTAAAAGGCTCAAAGTGGCAAATAAAGGTAAATGGAATGGTAGGCTATTTAGGATAAGTGAGTTAATCTCAATTGATGGCCTCAATCACATATATGCATGAATATACACTAAACAATGGATATATAGAATGGAACAAAGCAAAGATTGCAATCATAAATAAGCAAACACACAAGAATAAAAATCATGGTTAAATAATGTAACCATATAATTAAGCTCAAAATATCATAGGTTGTGTGTTCTTAGCTATAAACCATGTTCCAAATTACAATCTTCAAACAAGTCTATCACAAATTTCAAATTTGAATTAGTGAAATGCTCTAAAATAGGGTCTTGAAAAGAAACTCATTATTTCAACCAAGCAGAACATACATGCAAGCAATTATTATCATGCAAACTATCCTATCTAACAAAAGAAAAATAACATATTGGTGTTAAGAGAGAGAGAGAGATTACCTCCGAAAGTCAGTACTAACCTCCCCACACTTAAGGTTTGGCACGGTCCTCCATGCCATCAGTAAGGAGCAAGGTGGGGCTGGTAGCATCACCTCCACTTTCGGGCTCGTCACGGCTCCTTATGCTGGTAGGTGAAGTGGTGTTTGGGGTATTCTTCTCTTCCGGAGGTGGGTAGGTGCTAACAATGAGCTCCTTCAGATAGGTGTATCGGCGCTTGTTGCGGCGCTCCATTTGCTCCATCTGCTGGTCTTGCCGGTCTAACCTCTGAAGGATCTGAAGGAACATCTGAGTAGTGGATGGTGTAGGAGGTGTGGGTGATGGTGGAGCGGAAGTAGCAGGGGTGTTGATGCTCGGATTCTTGTACGGTTTAAAATTTCACAAATGAAAGCTCGTTGCAAGTATAGTTCTAAACCAATAAAGAATCCTCACATGCAAAAATATTGGTTGTCACAAGTACAAACCTTAATAAAAATTAACCGAAGTATTTAGACTCTGGGTCGTCTTACAAGAAATTGCAATGAAGTGGTCAATTATTGGCTATGAAGGTGCAAGGGGTTTGATTGATAAAAAGGGAAATAAAATAAATGACAAGAAGAGTAAATCAAGCAATTAAAGAAAGCAAGTAATAAAGAGAGACATTCATGGCAAGGGTTGAGAATATGGACTTTCTATCCTAGTCACTAATAACAATATTTAACAAGAATTTATCCTATTTGGTCATCTCCAATGTTGGAAGAAGGTGTAAGTTATCTTCCATGAGAGAAAGTCAAACAAGACTAGTTAATCTCAATCCAAAAATCTCAATCAACTCACTAATGGAATTAGCAAGAGATTAGAGTCAATGGAAATCATATTAACTACCAACTCTAGATCACCAACATAGGTTGGGTTTTCATGACTCAAGATTGCCCAATATCTCTTTCCAAGCCAAGAATGCTCAAAATCTACTCTAACATCCAACCTAGTATTTTGTCAAACACTTGGAAGGCATAAATGGAAAGCATGGTAAATGTGCAAGAATAATAAAATCTAACAACTACCAATTGCAAGAAAAGTAAAACCACAACTCAATTTATCAATAAAAAGAACATCAAACATCAATTGCATTAATAGAAAATCCAAATCCAACAAGTGTTCATAAACATGAAAGAGGCATAAAAGTAAAATTAACATCACAAACTAAGAGAATGAAGGTGTAGAAGCAAGAAATTGTAAAGGAAACAAGATGAAAACAAGAATTAGACCCTAGATCTAAGAGAAATTAACATAATCTTAACCTAATTCTAGAGAGAAGAGGGAACTTCTCTCTCTAGAAAACTAACTAAAGGTTCATGTTGACTAACTAAGTGCTCCCCCCTTTGCTCAAGCTTGAATTCTGCATGAAATACCCTCAGAAACGAGTTGGATTTGGGCCTGGGCAGCTCAGAAATTGCCCCCAGCGATTTCACTTTAAGTGGGTCACGTGCCAAGCGTCACGTGTGCGCGTGGGTGACGCGTGCGTGTCGCTGGCAAAACCTCTACTCACGCATACGCGTACTTGATGCGTGCACGTGGCTTGAAAAATCTCCAATGCATACGTGTGCATTCATGACGCGTGCGCGTGGCCTTCAATTCTCCAAAAGCTCATTTCTTCATGAATTCTCCCTTTGCATGCTTTTCTCTTCAATTCTTCCATCCAATACTTGACTTATGAACCTGAAATCACTCAACAAACACATCAAGACATCGAATGGAATTAAAGTGAATTAAAATCACCAATTTAAGGGCCTAAAAAGTATGTTTTTACACTTAAGCACAAATTAAGGGAGAATTACAAAACCATTCTATTTCATTGAATAAATGTGGGAAAAGGTGATAAAATCCCCTAAAATAAGCACAAGATAAACCACAAAATTGGGGTTTATCAGGTGTCTACAGACGGGCCGGGATGTCAGCTAGCAGAGGGCACTAGCGGTCTGAGATACTTCCCATTCAGGACATACTAATCAACCCTCGGGATCATGGCCTTGGTGTCCTCAGCCCTTTAGGAGACTCCTGCTGCAGAGACAAGATCCGAAACCAATACGGGAAAAGGTAGGTTGCCCGCAATCTGCACGTTTTTAGGGTTGTCTCCACACACTTATCAAAACCAAAACAGCACATCTGCTCCGAATCACTCATCAATTGATGACAAGCTCTCTAAGATTGAAGCCTTACTTGAAGGAATATGCCAAGAGATTCAAGAAAATAAGGTGTTCAAAGAGGAGGTGCGAGCCAATATTAAGAACCAGGGAGAGACCATAAGGAAGCTGGAATTCCAGGTGGGATATTTAGCTGAGAAGATCCCTAAACCTACTGATAGCTTCCCAAGTGACACGGAGAAAAACCCCAAAGGAGAAGCAAAAAAAGTAAGATGGGAAGATTACAAAATGGTCACTACGAGTGATCAAGAGACTGAAGACAAGCAAGGCAAACTTTGCAAACAACCTGAAGACAACTCAACAAAGGAGGAGGATAGAAATCACCAAGGACCAGAAATTTCACAACAAGAGTTGCTGAAGCTCTATGCTCCCTTCCCTCAACTGCTCAATGGTGCTGTGGGAAAGAGAATATACTCAAGGTTCCTAGACTTGTTTGCATCTCTGCATGTAAACATACCATTCATCAAGGCAATTCAACAAATGCCTGCATTCATCAAGTATATGAAGTAACTTTTTCCCAGGAAAAGCTCACTCAAAGGAGGCCAGACTATAGTGATGAACAAGGAATGTAGTGCCCTTATTCAACCTGAGCTACCTACGAAAAGAAGAGACCCAGGGAGTTTTCACATCCCTTGTGCCATAGGTGAAACTATGTTCGATAGAGCACTATGTGATTTGGGGGCCAGCATCAACTTATTGCCTTTATCCCTGGTGAAGAGGCTGCAGATTAATGAGATAATGCCCACAGATGTAATCATCAGACTGGCTGACAAAACTCAAAAGCAAGCAATAGGAGTGGTGGAAAATGTGTTGCTAAAGGTTGGGAAGTACTTTCTCCCAACAGACTTTGTCATTCTGGACATGGAAGAGAGTCACACTCACCCAATCATATTGGGAAGACCATTCCTAGCTACGGCCAGAGCACTTATCGATGTAGAGAAAGGGGAGCTAATATTGAGAATCCATGATGAACGACTCAGCTTCAATGTCTTCAAACTCTCACAAGAAACAGATCAAGAGGACAAGGAACTAAGCACAAACGATAAGGAGACACTGAAGGAGGAGACAAGCACTGAAGCACAGCCAGTTCATTCTGAAACCCCCTCAATTGATAAACAAGGAAAACAGCAATTGCCACAGCTCAAAGAAAAGTTGGAGGAACCCAAACCTCTAGAGGCAGGTGAAGACAACATCACAACTCCTTGGAGAAAAGAGGTCACCAAGGGGAAGGCAACCTCAAAAGAAACAAAGAAGAAGGTACCAAGGAGATGGAGGAACAAGAAGATCCCTACGGAAGATTTCTCTCCAGGGGATAGAGTTGTCTCAGCTTACTTCCCAGGTATTCCCCCTAATCTCCCTACTGTACCATCTCAATTACCTAAGGTCTTCACTATCAACAGAGTTCTTTCCCTGGAACATATGGAGATCATTGATCCAACCAATGGATACAAGTCCACAGCAAGAGGGGAGGACTTTAAGCACTACCAACCACCATGATGAAGGAAAAATGTCAAGCTAGTGACGCTAAAGAAGCGCTTCATGGGAGGCAACCCATGTTTTATATGCTTTCAGATGATAATGAATAAGTCAATCTTTATGAGCTTTAATCCAAACTTGACAAACAATTAGTGAAAATCTTCTTATGCAGAATATAGTGAGGAACAAGTTTGGTGTTCAAAGCAAATCAAGACGCATGCTAGTCTTGGGAGCTTTAAACACAAAACTTTCATCACATTGCTCCAAACTAAGTTTGGTGTCACCTTATGGTGCCACCAAAATGCATATAAGGACCCACCAATAGTTATTTAGTTAGTTGGAATTCATAAATAAACAATCAAATCCTTTCTTTCATTTTATTCTAGCCGTAGAGTTTAATTTTTTTTATGATATTAATTTCCTTATTTCAATTCTTTATAGGAAAGGAAAAGAAGCATGAAAAGGGATTGATTGGACAATTAAATGGGGGAGATTTCGCCACTTAATGAAGAGCACTACACACATGTCTCAAGAGGGAACGCATGGGGAAACGCTGCCATGCAACATTGGAGAAAGAAGACCCTTGAAGACCGAACCAATCACTCTCATTAAGTGATGATCCTTGTCTTTCCTTCATAAACAACCCCATCCGTCCATCTAGTAAACATTCATGCAATCCACACCCTTCATTCACTCATGATTTTCTTATATAAGTGAACCTTAGTGCATGCTCACTCCTCACATTCAAATCCCCACTCTCCACACTTCTATTGGCACATTAAACCCTTTATCACACATTGCTTTAACCAACCCACTCTTCATCTATCCGAAGCCTCAAACCCCCTCAAACAACAACTCAAGTCATGGCATCATCAAGCTCAAAGAGGCAAAAGAGGAAGGAACTTATGGTGAGTGCTCCTTTTGATGACAAGAGATTCAAGACTGCCTTTCATGAGCATGAATTTGAGCGGATAAGGGCCAGAAAGATATTTCTAGAGTTAATCTTCCAAATCAATGCCAATGAATCACCACAGATTTGGAGAAAAATCGAACAGAGGGGGTGGCAATTGCTCACCAGTCCAGAGGGGAAGATCAATGGAAACCTCATCAAAGAATTCTATGCAAATGTAGTTAGAGAGGATAAGACCAAAGCCCCAACCTTCAAAAGCTATGTAAGAGGAAGGGAGGTGGACTTCAGCCCAAGTGCCATAACAAAAGCTCTTCACTTGAAATCACCTCATTTTGATGAAGAGAGTTATTAGACAAGGATAAGTAGAAGTCCCGATAAGGATGAGCTCTCAGAGATAGCATCAGACATCTGTGTCATAGCCACTGACTGGGAGAGGTACTCAGACGGGAGACCAAAATTCATAAAAAGGGGAGACCTTCACCCTGAAGCCAAAGGGTGGTTTGAGCTTGTAAGGAGGTCCATCCTACCAGCTGCTAATAATTCAGAGGTCAACATCAATCAAAGTGCATGAGCTCATTGCCGAAGGGATTCAAGAGTCAGCTGAGAAAGCTGACTCAGGTGCCAGACTTTGGTACCCCAGCACCATTCTCCGCTTGTGCAACAAGGCCAGGGTAATATTTGAGGACAGCAGCCCAGACTGGGTGAACCCAGGGAGGCCAGTCACACTCGAGCGAATGGTCTATACCACACCAGCTCAGCAACTAAGAAGGCCACATATAGGAAGGCAAAGGGTCCAGGAAGAAGCTCATCAAGAGGAATATCGTCAGGAAGAATATCAACAAGAAGAGCATCATGACCCAGCCAACTTGAATATGACTCACCTTCTAAGAGCCATTGAAGATTTGGGACAGAGACATATGGAAGGACAAGAGCAAATACTGAACCGGCTGAGCCAACAGGAAGCATGGCAAAAACAACAAATGGAGCAGCAGCAGGAACAATACTCCCAGCTCACTCAAGCCATCAACCAAGTGAATAAGAGGCAAGAGATTCAAGAGAAGCACTTGCAAGAACTCAACCAGCGGCAGATAGCCCAAATAAAAACTTTTAATGAGTTCAGTGTACTCAATGAAGGAAGGCAATTACATAGGGAGGAGTTCTATGTAAACACTCAAGCCGAGTTGAACTACATGACCAATAATATGCATCAGCTACACTATGCCATCCCTACATATGATGAGGTCCAAAAAGAATTTGTAGAACAAGAAGAGAGGAAAGTGAAACAGCAAAAGGAGACACTCAAGAAGAAGATGGAAGATAGTGGTTTCTGGAGGAAGCTGTTTGGAAAAGGCAAGGGAAGTGGAAGTACAAGCACTCAAGAGAGACACAATGAGGACAAACAAGGATGGGAGCATGGACATCCACATGAATGAAAGGTGGTGGAGTTCTTTTTAGTCTATCGTTTTCTATGCTTTAAATAAGGAAGATCTTGTATGAAATAGAACCTGCTTCCATGTTATGTTTAAACTTTTTAAAATTCTGTCTTTTAAGTTTTCCTTCTGAATAGGTTCATGATTTCTGGTTTAAATGTCACTGTATCATTCCCTTATTTATTTGTAAGCTTGTCCATTTTAAATCAAATTGAAGAAGAGAATGATTATGTTTTTTTTAAAAGACCAGAGTGGAGTTCATATTGTGGAAGTGCATTCATGAATCTTTGGGGTACTCATAAGTTAGCTAAGTTGGTTCAACCACAAGGCTGGGATGACAATTATATGGCCTGAATACTTTGCTTTTGATACACTCATGAGACTAAGTTAATAACAAGATCCTAAGAAGAGAAAAGGGAAAGAACAATGGAAGTGAAAAACAAAAGAAAAAGAGTAAGCAATAAGGCTAGGCATCAATGGTTTTAATCTTGAGGCAAGTGTCTGTGGTGCTCCTGTGTGAGGGATCTACTTGGATGAATAAGCTCTTAGGGGTGCCTTATCACTTGGTAACTTGGGTTAACTAACTCGGGATTATCAGCTGAAAGTCCACTATCAAGAGTAACCTTCACTACAGAACACTTAGTAACCCAAAGAGGTGCTGGACACCAAGGTCTCAAGAAAAGAAAATAAATAAACTAAATGCCTGTGGTGTGTATGTATGGGGGATAGGCTTGAGGGAGTAAGTCCTTAGGGGTGCTTCAACACCTAGCACCTTGAACCAACTGGTTCGGGAGTGTTGGCTGAAAACTTATCTTAAAGAGTTGCCCCCTTACAGAGCACTTAGCCTAAATAACACAAACAACCCTTGAAATAACAATAAAAGGATCAATGAATAAAAGTCTCATGGGATATAAACAAAGTGGGTGTTTTAGGACATGATAAAGGTCTGAAAGCCAGTAATGGAATGAACCTAAGTTGCTATGCATGAAACCACCATAAAATCAGTAACATAACTTCCACAAGAATGACTCATTCCTCTGGACATTCCATTCATCATTCTCTTGTTCCAGTACTTGCTTAGGGACAAGCAAGCTTTAAGTTTGGTGTTGTGATGCCAGGGCATCTTGGCCAGTTTCACTGACCTTTTCTTTACTGTTTTTAGGTTAGTTTCATGTATTTCTTTAGGAAATAAGCTAGTTTTGGGTAGATATTCACCTATGCCTTGATTCAAGCATACATTGTGCATTTTACATAATTTCATGAGGATTTTGCATAAGTTTAGTGACAAATATTATGTTGCATTACTCATGACTTGGACTAGAGCTTTGATGCACTTTATTGCTTGATTTCAGGACCAAAAGGAAGCAAGAAAAGGGGAGGTAACTTGCAAGGTTAATGAGAAAAGTGATTGCCAATAACACTCTCAAAAAGCCATCAATGCCCACGTTAGAGAGTCACGTTAACTAAGTTAACGTGAACTCTAACGTGGAGAAGAGAAGTTGAGCCAACGTTAGTGACACTTAACATTGTCACTAACATTGGCAATTACTCATAAGTGGCCACGTTAGAAGCCACGTTAACCTAGTTAACGTGGCCTCTAACGTTAAAGGGAGAAGAGAAGCCAACGTTAGTGACACTCAACATTGTCACTAACGTTGGCCTATGATGCAAAGTACCACGTTAACTCCCACGTTAACTTGGTTAACATGGGAACTAACGTAAGGGATGAAGAGTTGTCGACAACGTTAGTGACACTCAACATTGTCACTAACGTTGAAGCAACCACACAACCCCCAAGAGTCACGTTAACTTCCACGTTAACTTGGTTAACGTGGAAGCTAACGATGAGGAATGAAGGATGAGCCAACGTTAGTGACACTCAACATTGTCACTAACGTTGGGATGGCTAAGGATGGCCACGTTAGAAGCCACGTTAACCTAGTTAACGTGGACTCTAACGTGAGACCTAGGGGCACATTGGAACATTAGTGACAATGTTGAATGTCACTAACGTTCTCGAAGGATGGCAAAGGCCACGTTAGAAGCCACGTTAACCTAGTAAACGTGGGCTTTAACGTGAAGCAAGAAGGGGCACACTGGAACGTTAGTGACAATGTTGAGTGTCACTAACGTTCTCGAAGGTTAACAAGGCAACGTTAAAAGCCACGTTAACCTAGTTAACGTGGGTTTTAACGTGAACGAAAGGGGTGCATTGGAACGTTAGTGACAATGTTAAGTGTCACTAACGTTCTCGAACTTATATTCTCACTAAATATTAACACCCCTAACGTCCTGAACTAAAGTCTTCGCCCACTTCACACTTTCTCTCTGCAAGTAAAGCCAAGCCCAAATAAAGAAAGGAACTGCTTCAAACTCAAGATCCAAAGGCCCAAGACTTGAAGAATCACACTAGAAGCTGAGAAGAGTAGTATATATAGGAGTAGCTTTGAATTGATAAGGAGTTCTGGAGGCTCTCTGTATTTTACTTTCTTTGCAAATTTCTAGTTTTATGATGTATTCTCCATCTTTGTTTTCATTTTCAAGAGCTATGAACAACTAAACCCCTTTCATTGGGTTAGGGAGCTCTGTTGTAATTTGATGGATCAATACTAATTTTCATTATTCTTCTTCTATCTTTCCTCTTGATTTTACTTGAAAGCTTTCGATCTTCATCCAATTGAGTAGTTATCTTGGAAGAGAAGCTATTCAAACTTGGATCTCTTTTGAACCTTGAAAGAGGAATGAAGAGATCAAGCTAGAAATGCTTTCTCATGCTGGACCAAATTGGGTTTGGATGGGTTTGTGACTATAACCCTCTCAATACTTGATTTGGAAAATGCATGTGGTATAATCAGTGACCATAATTCATCTCTTCTCATGAGCAATTGACCAAAGAATTGGCTATTGATTAAGATTTGAGAGATTAAATTGCAAGAAATTGTAATTCAATCACTTAAGATTGCCAAGGAGATCAATGAGTGCATTGATTGAGGAAGAGATGAAAATGAACTTGATCCGGAGAATTGCAACATCTCCTAAGCCCAATGAATTCCCCATCTCTGATCTTACCCATTCTCTTTAATTTCTGCTATTTACTTTTATGAGCAAATCCCCCATTCCCATTTACAATTCTGCAATTTATTTTCAGTCATTTACTTCCAGTCCTTTAATTCTAGCATTTACTTTTCTGTTATTTACATTCCCGCCATTTTACTTTCTGCAACTCTCAACCCAAATTCTGGATTCGCTCAACTAGAACATTCTTCTAATTAAAGTTGCTTGATCAATCAATTCCTGTGGGATTCGACCTCACTCTATTGTGAGTTTTTACTTGACGACAAATTCGGTACACTTGCCGAAGGGAGATTTGTTGAGAGACAAGTTTTCCGTGCATCAGTCCCATGGCCTGCCGGATGTGTCTTGGTAAGTTGAAGGGCTGCTCTGTAAAAATGCACCAGATGAGGACAACCATGTCTGTAGTGAAGGTGGACTCGTGAGTGCTCGAAAAAACATAGTCGGACATAATCTGTGCCCACACGTGAGCTTCCAAGGTAAGTGCAGGAGCTGAGATGCTCTTAGGTCGAGTCCGATGTTGTCCGTAGATCCATATGCTGCCAGGTTGTGCTATGACGCCAAGGACGCTATTCCAGTCAAACTGGTACGTCTGGCACTTGAGAGAGGCCTCCTGATAGGCGTCCAACCCCTCCGGGCTAGGTGGAAGATCCAATACGTGCTAGATGGCCCCTTCGGAGACAGGTACTTGCTTTTGATGAATATAAACAGACTACAGGGTAGGCAAGTGGAAGTTGGAGTAGAACTCGACTACCCATGATAAATTGGCCTCCCGTGGCTGCCTTCTCAAGAATTCCCATTGTCTCCTTTCGATGCGGGGCTCCACAAAATCAACAAAGTGTGTTGGAAGAATTAGCAGGTGCTCATTATTGTAGTTTCTCTTAGCCAGGATAGGGAACATCTGCTCACAGTAACGGTTAGTGAACCGAGCAGAGTCCCTAGCAGGAAACGCCTTTTCCACCTCATTAACTTTGATTGTCCGCTTCACTCGCTTCGTGGGTGGCTTAACTCTTGTAGTGGGTTGTGCCTTAGCCATGATTCTTTTAGTGCCTTTCCTTGCCGGTGTCTTATCAGTGGCCTTCTCTTTTCCTTTCTTGGTACCCATCCTAAGGAAGAAAGAACGAGGAAGAATGTTAAAGATAGATAACTAAAAACCGGAAGGAAGAAATTCCAAGTGATAATGAATGCCAAATACAAGATAATAACTTAAATACATTGCAGCTACAACATGTAGGTAAGGCAGCAATTAAGATCAAGAAGGCAATTCATAACAATGGGATGCAAGAGTGTAAAAGTATGCAAGTAATAGGCATGAGAAGCATAACTCAAGCATCAATTATTAAATGTACCAAATTAAAGAGCACTTGTATGATGACAATTGTGAATGATAATCCCAATACATGTGGAATGCAAGTGTTGTGAAAAAGAGAGGCATTAAAGTGTAAGAGTAAAGTAGAAAAGAGTACAAAATGCCATGAGAGCTTTTTCACAAACACTTGGTGGGCAAGTTAAAATAGGAAATAAAATAAGTAGTCAAGTGTATATGAGATCTATAATAAAATATCAATTGTCAAGTTACTCCTTATAATATCCACAAGTTCAAATATAATAAATAATACCCAAATAAAGGTCCAACACCAACATAAAAAAATGCATGAGAAAAGAATGAAAAAGAAACCATAAAAAACTAAACTAATATAAAATTGAGAAGAAAGAAAAATAATTAAATGCAATAAATGAAAGGAGAATGAAAGAGTAGGAGAGGAAGGAAAGAAACCTGAGGAAGAAGATGAAAAAAAGGGGAGAAGAAAGTAGTAGGAAGTAAGAAGTAAGAAGGAGGAAAGAAGAAAGAAGAAAGAAGGAAGAAAGAGGATTGAATGAGAATTAGGATTTGGGAGGGAGGAATAATTGAAACAGACGGCGCGCTGATTAAGTGATGCGACGCATGCGACGCGCACGCGTACACCCCGAGTACGCGTGGGTTGCGCAAAAAGGAAGGCAACGCATAAGCGTGCCCTTGGTCGTGCTAGTCGCGCGAGACCAGCTCCGTGCACACACAACTCTCTGTTCATTCTGGGTTGGGGCCAAAATTTCATACGACGCGTGCGCGTCACGCCTGCGCACGCGTGGATGGCCATTAGGTGAAAATGATGCGCACACGTCAGGGATGCGTACCCGTGATTGATTTTGTGCCTCTAGCACACCGCCAGTCCCAGACCATCACAACTTTCTGTTCAAAAGCATATTAACGCCGATTTCCATATCCACGCGTGCGCGTCCTAGACGCGTACGCGTGGGTTGCAAAAACTTCAGGTGACGCGCACGCGTGAGATATGCGTACGCGTGGGCTTGATTGTGCACAAAGCATGCTTCCTGCTCAACTCCCGCGCAACTCTCTGTTCAATCCAATATATTTCGCATTCACGTATGGCGCGTACGCGTCATAGACCCTTGCGCGTCGAATGCCCCCCCTTTTTTATGTAGAATGCAGGGGATGATACAGAAATTGTGAATGAACACTGATAAAAATAAAATAAAATAAAACTAAGAATAAAAAGGGACGATCATACCATGGCGGGTTATCTCCCACCTAGTACTTTTCTTTTATGTCCTTAAGTTGGACGGTCTACAAGCTCAGTCTTCTTCTGTTGGTGGATCCTCCAACAGGAAGACATCTAGCTCCTTATTGTTTTTCATTTTCTCACCGTGATACAGCTTCAAGCAGTGCCCATTGACTTTGATGAATTTGGAGTTTGAAGGATGACTCTGGTGGAAGATTTCGTATGGCTCTGCCTTCTCCACTCTATAGGGTCCTTTCCACCTTGATCTCAGCTTGCCTGGCATGAGCCTCAACCTTGAGTTGTAAAGAAGAACTAACTCTCTAGGTCTGAACTCTCTTCGCTTGATATTCTTGTCATGCACAACCCTCACCTTCTCCTTGTATAGCCTGGAGTTCTCATATGCTTCTAGGCGAAGGTTCTCTAATTCCTGTAGTTGTAACTTCCTTTCAGCTCTGGCTCTCTCCAATCCCATGTTACATTCCCATACTGCCCAGAAAGCATTATGCTCCACCTCCACTGGGAGGTGACAAGCCTTTCCATAGACTAGGCAGAATGGACTCATTCCGATTGGTGTCTTGTACGCTGTCCGATAAGCCCAAAGCGCATCTGCAAGCCTAGCACTCCAGTCTTTTCTATGAGGCTTGACGACCTTCTCCAGGATACGCTTTATCTCTCTGTTAGACACCTCGGCCTGTCCATTGGTCTGGGGATGGTAAGCCGTCGCCACCTTGTGAACAATGCCATGTTTCTTCAGTAGACCTGTTAATCTCCTGTTACAAAAGTGAGTACCTTGATCACTCACGATTGCTCGTGGTGATCCAAAGCGACAGATAATATTATTTCGAACAAAAAAGACAACAGTGTTAGCATCATCAGTACGGGTAGGAATTGCTTCTACCCATTTGGAAACATAATCAACAGCTAACAGTACGTATAAGAAACCATTAGAGTTTGGAAATAGACCCATGAAGTCAATACCCTAAACATAAAAAATTTCACAGAACAACATAAGTTATTGGGGCATCTCATCCTTCTTGGATATATTCCCAGACCTTTGGCATCGGGAGCAAGAATTACAGAAAGCAGTTGCATCCTTAAATAGTGTAGGCCACCAGAATCTACAGTCTAAAATTTTTCTAGCTGTTCTTTGAGGACCAAAATGTCCACCACTCTCTGAAGAGTGGCAGGCCCATAATATTGACTGGAATTCTGATTGTAGAACACACCTTCTAATTATTTTGTCAGCACCACATCTCCATAAATATGGGTCATCCTATATATAATATTTGGACTCTCTTTTAAGCTTGTCTCTTTGATGCTTAGTAAAATTAGGAGGAAAGGTACCACTAACAAAATAATTAGCTATAGGTGCGTACCAAGGAACTACTTCGGATATTGCGTGCAAGCTATCAAATGGAAAAGCATTATTGATAGGAGTGGAGTCATTCTTAATGTGCTCTAGGCGACTCATGTCGTCCGCCACTAAATTTTGGGAACCACTCCTATCTTTGATTTCTAAATCAAATTCTTGCAGCAACAATATCCAACGTATTAGCCTTGGTTTGGACTATTTCTTAGCTAATAAATATTTTAGAGCTGCATGGTCTGAGTATACTACCACCTTAGTACCAAGTAAGTAGGCTCAGAATTTATCCAGAGCAAAAACAATAGCCAGAAGCTCTTTTTCAGTGGTAGTATAATTAGACTGAGCAGCGTCCAAGGTCTTAGAAGCATATGCAATTATAAAAGGGTCCTTACCTTCACGCTGAGCCAGCGCCACTCCTACTGCATAGTTGGAGGCATCACACATTATCTCAAATGGCTGGCTCCAATCTGGCCCTCTCACAATCGTAGCTTGAGTCAAGGCGATTTTTAGCTTATCAAATGCTTCCATGCAGTCCTCACTCAGCTCGAATTTAACATCCTTCTGCAGCAGTCGGGATAAAGGCAAAGCTACCTTACTGAAGTCCTTGATAAATCGCCGGTAGAAACCTGCATGACTAAGAAATGAACGGACTTCTCTCACGGAGGAGGGGTAAGGTAAACCAGAAATGACATCTACCTTTGCTGGATCAACTGAAATACCAGTATTAGAAACAACATGTCCTAGAACAATACCTTGTTTTACCATAAAATGACATTTTTCAAAATTCAATACAAAATTTGAACTAACACACCTGTCTAATACTCTAGCTAAACTATCCAAGCAATAGTTAAACCAATCACCATACACACTAAAGTCATCCATGAAAACTTATATACAGTTCTCAAGAAGATCTGAGAAAATACTCATCATGCACCTTTGAAACGTAGCCGGTGCATTACATAAGCCAAAAGGCATCCTCTTGTATGCATACGTTCCAAAGGGACATGTAAAAGTAGTTTTCTCCTGATCTTCAGGAGCTATATGAATTTGAAAATAGCCAGTGTAACCATCTAGAAAACAGTAGTGTGATTTACCTGATAGGCGATCAAGCGTTTGATCGATAAAGGGCAGGGGGTAGTGATCTTTGCGAGTAGCCTGGTTGAGGCGCCTATAATCAATGCACACCCTCCAGGAGTTCTGCACTCTAGTTGCCATGAGTTTCCCATGCTCATTCTTCACTGTTGTGACACCAAACTTCTTTGGTACCACCTGTATTGGGCTGACCCATTCACTATCCGAAATTGGATAGATGATGTCGGCTTCAAGCAGTCTGGTCACTTCCTTCTTGACAACCTCTAGAATGGTGGGGTTTAGCCGCTTTTGAGGTTGTCAGACAAGCCTTGCTCCCTCTTCTAAAAATATACAGTGCTCACAGACTTGAGGGCTGATGCCTACTATATCTGCCAAGCTCCACCCAATAGCTTTCTTGTGTCTTCTCAACACACTAAGAAACTGCTCCTCCTGTTGGGAAGTGAGTTCGCTTGCAATGATAACTGGGAGCGTCTAATTTTCCTCAAGGTAAGTATACTTGAGGTGGGATGGAAGCGGCTTCAACTCCATTTTCTGCTCATGGCTAGGCACGTGATCATCTGGAGCCATTGGTAGTGGCAAGGTATCTTCAGTAAGCTCAGAGGATTTCCCCACACTTGCACCTTGCTCCATGTTCAGCCCTTCTATTTCTTCTTGATGAATGACGTGGCAGAAATTGGCGAGTTAAGAAATTATTATAAGAGATACGTTGCAAGCATAGTTCTTAACCAACCAAAAATCCGCTTATCAATTTAGAAGGGTTGTCACAAAATTAGAATTAAAATACTGGGAGTATGAATCCTAGGTCGTCTCCCAACGAGTTGCAGAAAGATGTGCTATTTTATTAATCAGATGTTTTCTAAAATGGTTTGAGTTGATAAACAGGAAATTAAATCAGAGAATTTATGTTATTTAAATAAAAAAAACTTTGACCAGGAGTAGATTAGTTGGAAGGCCTATCCTTGTTGGAGTTCTCCCAAGATCAATTGATAATTGAAGGTTGTCTGCTCAGTTATCCTTTACCGGATAAAGGAAAGTTAAACAAGTTGGAAGTCAGTTTATACTCACAAGTTCTATTCCTCTCCCTTGGGAAGGACTAGTGTTAGTGATTAGATGGTGACCCAACGCTAAACCCAACTATAATTTTACTCTTGGGCATTCCAACTCAAGGTATTCCTTTCAACCAACTCCCAATCAAGTTATGGAACTACTCGCTCATTATGAATGTAAAATTCACGAAATAAGAAAGGGAAATAAAAAAAGAGATGATAAATAATAATCAAAAGGATCAATTAAAATAAAAATAGTTCTTGTATTAATAAATTCTGAAAATAATCTAATAGTAACTCTAAAGAAATTAAGGATATGAAAGAGTAAGTGACAAGTAAGGAAACAAACTAGAATGACGAAGTCTTGACGGAGGTAACAACTCTTCTCAATATCCCAATCCAAAAAGCAATAAAATCAAATTCCTAAGAACTATGAATGTGTAGAGGGAAAACCTAGAGGAGGAGTAAAATCAGATCTAAAACTAAAATTATGCAGAATGAATGTTGTTCCTGGTCTCTGCATGTTCCCTGGCTCTAATCTGATTTTCTGGGCCGAAAACTGGGTCAAAACAGGGCCCAAAATCACCCCCAGCGAATTCTGCAGATTCTGCAGATTGTGCACGTCACGCGATTGCGTCATCTACGCGTTCGCGTTATCCAGTGTTTTGCATTGCCATGCGTGCGCGTCGTCTACGCATTCAGGTCACTTGTGCAGTTTCCAATCCATGCGTTCACGTCAGGCACGCGAGCGCGTCACTGAAATTTCCTCTAATTCGCGTGGTCGCGTGAGCCATGCGTCCGCGTCACTTTTCGCTGGTCATCTCCTCAATTTCTTGTGTTCCTTCCATTTTTGCAAGCTTCCTTTCTAATCTCCAAGTCATTCATGCCCTATAAAGCCTGAAACACTTAACACACAGATCACGGTATCAAATAGAATAAAGGAGAATTAAAATACATAATTAAAAGTCTCTAGGAAGCAAGTTTTCAACCATGGAGTAATTTTGGGAAGGAATTGTAAATACATGCTAATTTAATGAATAAATGGGTAAAGATTTGATAAAACCACACAACTAAATACAATATAAACCATAAAATAATGGTTTATCAACCTCCCCACACTTAGACATAAGCATATCTTCATGCTTAGTTGAAGGAGATAAAATAAATGAGCAGGAACATGTAAAAATCATGTTATGCAATGCAACCTATACGTATGAATGCAACTATATGATTCTTGTCCACTTGGTTAAAAGTAAATAAGCTCCTTAAGACAAGCACAAATCAAATTCCACTAATTCAATTCTTATGTAGTAACAACAAATAAAAATGCAAGAATGTAGCTCATGAAAGCAGGGAACATAGAATTTAAGCATTGAACCCTCACTGATGATGTATGTACGCTCTAATCTCTCTAGTGTATAGGGTAATCACTCTATCCTTCTCTAATCATGCTTTCTAATTTTTTTTGTTCTTCACCTAACCAGTCAACAACATTTAATGTACCAATGCAAACATCATGAGGTCTTTTCAAGGTTGTAATGGGGCCAAGTTAAGGGTAAGGGTACACATATGGCTAAGTACGTTTATAAATTGGATCTTTAATTAACCCAAGCTTTCACCTAACACACATATATACATTTTATATAACTTAAATTTCATACCTAGCTACCCAAAATTTCCCTTTCACATTCCTTACTCATGTATCAACTTTTATTTTAATTTTATCATATATGCATTGATCCTTTCATTATAACTTTGCATTGGGGTAATTTTGTCACCTTATTTATTTATTGAATATTTTTGGATTTTTTTTAACATAAACACAGCTTATCAATGCACATAGAATTTTAATTTTTCTTTTATAGTTTCACATGAGTAGGTACCCAAATTCCCATTATGTTATCATGACACATTCCCTTATTATCTTTTGTTCCCACAATCTTCCCATACTCAATTAACGCACAATTCTATCTCAAACTAACCAAAGATTCAATTGGGATATATAATTATTTTTCCGCTTAAGGCTAGTGATGTTGTAAAATAAAGAACAAATGGGATTTAAAGGCCCAAAGTGGCTAACAAAGGTAATTGGAAAGGGTAGTCTTATTTGGGATAAGTGAGCTAAACAAATAATGGCCTCAATCATATGCAAGCATAGAAATATATTAAACATTGGACATATAGGATGAAACAAAATATAGATTACAATCATAGAGAAGTAAATACGCAAGAATAAAATAATTATGGTTAAATAATGTAACCATGTATTTAGGCTCAAAGTCTCACAGGTTGTGTGTTCTTTAGCTCAAAAACCATGTTCCAAATACAACTTCAAGCAAATTTAACATAAAAGATTTGATTAAAATTAGCAAAATTTTGTTCTAAAAATAGAGTCTTAGAAGAAACTTATTATCTTTTCAATCAAGTAGTGCAGCTAACCTATTACTATGCAATTTATCCTATTCTACAAAAGAAAAACTAACTAAATATCCTATTTTATTGGTGTTAAGGAAGAGAAATTACCTCCGGAAGTCAGGTACTGACCGACCTCCCCACACTTAAGGCTTTGCACCGTCCTCGGTGCCATCTGTCAAGAACGAAGGTGGGTTGGTAGCAGTATCTCCACAGTCGGGACCGTCATGGCTCCCTGGTGCACGAATCGTGAATTACACTTTTCACAATGCGTACCACTAACCAGCAAGTGCACTGGGTCGTCCAAGTAATACCTTACGTGAGTAAGGGTCGAATCCCACGGAGATTGTTGGTTTGAAGCAATCTATGGTTATCTTGTAAATCTTAGTCAGGAAGTCAATTATGTTTATCAGTTGAATTGTGAATAACCAAGAGAGCATAAATTAAAGATTACTTGTTGTGCAGTAATGGAGAATATGTTGGAGTTTTGGAGATGCTTTGTCTTCTGAATCTCTGCTTTCCTCTATCTTCTTGTTCACGCAAGCACGTCCCCCTATGGCAAGCTGTGTGTTGGTGGATCACCGTTGTCAATGGCTACCTTCCATCCTTCCAGTGAAAACTACGCTCACGCGCTCTGTCACAGCACGGCTAATCACCGGTTGGTTCTCGATCCGGTTGGAATAGGATTTACTATCCTTTTGCGTCTGTCACTAACGCCCAGCCTTCAGGAGTTTGAAGTTCGTCACAGTCATTCAATCCTTGAATCCTACTCGGAATACCACGGAAAAGGTTTAGACTTTCCGGATTCTCATGAATGCCGCCATCAGTTCTAGCTTATACCACAGAGATTCTGATTAGAGAATCTAAGAGATACTCATTCAATCGGATATAGAACGGAGGTGGTTGTCAGGCACACGTTCATGGTTTGAGGAAGGTGATGAATGTCACAGATCATCACCTTCAACACAAGTAAGCGCGAATGAACATCTTAGATAGGAACAAGCGTGTTTGAATAGAAAACAGAAATACTTGCATTAATTCATCGAGACACAGCAGAGCTCCTCACCCCAACAATGGGGTTTAGAGACTCATGCCGTCAGAAAATACAAAGTTTAGATCTGAAATGTCATGAGATACAAAATAAGTCTCTAAAAGTTGTTTAAATACTAAACTAGTAGCCTAGGGTTACAAAATATGAGTGGACTATGATGGATGATGCAGAGACCCACTTCTGGGGCCCACTTGGTGTGCTGGGGCCCACTTGGTGTGTGCTGGGGCTGAGATTTCGTGCAGAGGCCATTTGTGGAGTTGAACGCCAGTTTTTATGCCAGTTTGGGCGTTCAACTCCAGTTTTTGATCCTTTTCTGGCGCTGGACGCCAGAATTGGGCAGAGAACTGGCGTTGAACGCCAGTTTACGTCGTCTATCCTTGTGCAAAGTATGGACTATTATATATTGCTGGAAAGCCCTGGATGTCTACTTTCCAACGCAATTGGAAGCATGCCATTTCGAGTTCTGTAGCTCCAGAAAATCCACTTTGAGTGCAGGGAGGTCAGAATCCAACAGCATCAGCAGTCCTTTTTCAGCCTGAATCAGATTTTTGCTCAGCTCCTTCAATTTCAGCCAGAAAAATACCTGAAATTACAGAAAAATACATAACTCATAGTAAAGTCCAGAAATATGAATTTTTCCTAAAAACTACTAGAAATAGACTAAAAACTAACTAAAACACACTCTAAACTATATGAAATTATTCCCAAAAAGCGTATAAAATATCCGCTCATCACTCCCTGTGCTGGTAAATAAAGTGGAGTTCGGGGTGTCTAGGTCTTTGTATTTTCCCATAAGTAGCTCCTTGAGGTAGGTGAATCGGCGCTTGTTACGGCGCTCTCTTAGCTTTGCTTTGTGTTCCTGCCGATCCAACCTCTCAAGTACCTAATGGAGAAGTTGGTTTGTTGTAGGTGCTTGTGGTGTTGAAGGAGGAATGTCTTCAGCCGGTTCAGTAGGCTGGCTTGTAGTGGCTGTTGGAAGTCTGATATATTTCTTGTTAGGGATGTACTAATCATCCTGTGGGAGCATGGCTTTGGTGTCTCCAGCTCTGTAGGAGACTCCAGTTGCTGAGACGAGATCTGAAACCAAGGCGAGAAAAGGTAAGTTGCCCGCAATTTGTATGTGTCCCATAGCATTCCATATGTGTCTTGGTAGGTTCAGAGGCTGGTCTGTAAGGATGTACCATAGTAGAACGGCCATGTCTGCAGTGAAGGAGGACTCATGGGTGCTCGGAAAGACGTAATGGGACATAATCTGTGCCCATACGCGAGCCTCCAAGGTTAGTGCAGAAGCCAATATTTCCTTAGGTCGGGAACGATGGTATCCGTAGATCCATCTGCTGCCAGGTAGTGCGATAACTCTGAGAACAGCGTCCCAGTCAAATTAGTACATCTGGCACTTGAGTGCGGCCTCTTGAAATGCATCTAGTCCTTCTAGAGTAGGGGGAAGATCTAAAGCTCGCTGAATGACCTCTTCTGTAATGGGGACTTGCTTCTGTCGGACATAGACAGACTGCAGGGTTGGCAGGTGAAAATTAGAGTAGAACTCGACTACCCAGGAAAGATTAACCTGTCGTGGCTGTCTCTGTAGGAAACTCCATTGTCTTCGCTCAATTTGCGGCTCAACAAATTCAGCAATACGGGCGGAAGGATAAGAAGGTATTCATTGTTGTAACTCCTTTCTGCCAGTATGGGGAACATCTGCTCACAGTAGCGATTGGTAAATCGCGCAATGTCCTTTGCTGGGAAGGCTTTCTCTTTTTCATCAACCTTTATAATACTCTTAATTCTCTTTGTTGAGGGCTTAACTGCAGTTGAAGATGGCTCTGCCACTAATGTTCTCTTTGTTCCTCTTCTTGCTGGTGTTTTGGGAGTAGCTTTCTCCTTGCCTTTCTTGGTGGCCATCCTAAAAGAAAGAAAACAGAAAGTATGTTAAAATGACAAGGGTTGGAGCAAGGAAGAGAACGGGAAAGGTGGTAATTAATGCACATTAAAAGATGAAGATGTTAACACATGGTCATGAATACATGTAAAAAACATTAATGGAAATATAGCAAGTGCATATGATGACAATTAAATGCAAGGTGTTTATTGGCATGCAGGCAAAGGCATGAGTAGCATAGATCAAGCATTCAATGTTCAAGTTAGATTACCAAGCCTTTCAAACTAATAATCTATTTGTAATGACAATTATATTGAATTAATATGATATGAAAAAGGGTTTTGTGAAAAGCAAGCATTTTAGAGTAGTAGGATAAAAGATATCGCAAAACAGTGCACAATGCCATACGGGCGTTTTCACAAACACATAGCATGCATGGTAAATAAGCTAATAAAAATAATAAATTGAAAATGCAAGCAACCCTTAAAAATTAATATATAATTGCCAAAAAATTTTTGCAACAATCCACAAGCAAATAATAAGAAACAATGGCCCAAATAAATTTCCGACACCAATTAAAAGAAAAAGAAAGAAAAAGAAAACATGGATAATGAAAGTAAAAAGAAAAAAAGAACGGAAGAAGAAAACATAAAATAAAGAAGAAGAATAGAAAAGTAAAGAGGGAAGAAGAAAAGAATAATCTTGATAATGGTGGTGGGAGAGAGAGAAAGTAGAAAGTGAGAAAGAGGGAAGAAGGAAGAAAGGGGAAGAAAGAAATAAGAAGGGAAAAGAAAAAGTAGGATTTGGGGAAGAGAAAGATAAGATATTTTGGAAGATTTAGGATAAGTTGTGTGAAGCAATCGACGCGGACGCGTGGGGTACGCGTTCGCGTGGATGGCCCTTATATGAATCGACGTGGTCGCGTCGGTCACGCGGACGCGTGATTCGTTCGGTGCTACTGGCGCGAGGGCAGCCTCGCGCTCGCACAACTCTCTGTTCGAAACTCATTGTTTCCAAATTATAGGGTGACGCGATCGCGTGGATGGCCAAAATTGGAATACGACGCGGACACGTGGGGCACACGTTCGCGTGGTAAGGCTTGTGCGTCTAGCGCCAGTCCAGCCCCACTCCAGCACAACTTTCGCCATGCACCCTTTCTTACGTCGATTTTCAGGTCACGCGTCTGCATGGGTAATGCGGACGCGTGGGAGGCATTATTCCCACATGACGTGGACGCGTCAACGACGCAGTCGCGTGGATCAATTTGTGCTTAAGGCACGCCTCCATCCACGCTCCCGTGTGACTTTCTGTTCGATTTATTTTTCTTTCTTACTCACCTGCAACGCGGACGCATCGGTGACGCTGTCGCGTCACGTGCCCCCCCTTTTTTATGCAATATGCAAATAAAGATGTAAACTATAGGCACTAGTACTGAGAGAAGTTATTGAGAAAGGAAATAAAGAAATAAAAGAAAGAAACGATCATACCATGGTGGGTTGTCTCCCACCCAGCACTTTGCTTTAATGTCCTTAAGTTAGACGCTCCACTAGCTCAGTCTTCTGCTCTGGGTAGATCCTCCAAGAGGAAGATCTCTAGCTCTTTGGTTTTCGTCACCTTCTCACCAAGATATAGCTTTAAGCGATGTCCATTAACTTTGATGAATTCAAAGCTTGAAGGATGACTTAGGTGGAAAACTCCGTATGGCTCGGCCTTCTCTACTCTATATGGACCTTCCAATCTTGATCATAACTTACCTGGCATGAGCCTCAGTCTAGAGTTGTAAAGGAGGACAAAGTCCCCAGGTTGGAGCTCTCTCCTCTTAATGTGCATATCATGCACAGCCTTCATCTTTTCCTTGTACAGCCTTGAGTTCTCATAAGCTTCTAAGCGAAGGCTTTCTAATTCTTGCAGTTGCAATTTCCTTTCAACTTCGGCTTTCTCAAATTCCATATTGCACTCCTTTACTGCCCAAACGGCTTTGTGCTCTACCTCAACTGGGAGGTGACAGGTTTTTCCATGAACTAAGCGGAAGGGACTCATTCCAATGGGTGTCTTGTATACTGTCCTGTATGCCCAGAGTGCATCATGTAGCCTAGTGCTCCAGTCTCTTCTATTAGGTTTGACTATCTTCTGCAATATACTCTTTATCTCTCTGTTAGACACCTCAGCTTGCCCATTAGTCTGGGGATAGTAGGCTGTTGCCACTTTATGAACTATCCCATGCTTCTTCAGAAATCCTGTTAGTCTCCTGTTACAGAAATGGGTACCTTGATCGCTCACGATTGCTTGTGGTGATCTGAATCGACAAATAATATGGGTTCTAACAAAGGAAACAACGGTGTTAGCATCATCAGCGCGGGTAGGAATTGCTTCCACCCATTTAGAAACGTAATATACCGCTAACAATATATAAAAATAACCATTAGAATTTGGAAATGGACCCATGAAGTCAATGCCCCAAACATCAAAAATTTCACAGAAAAGCATAGTCTGTTGAGGCATCTCATCCCTCTTGGATATATTACCAAACCTTTGGTATGGGGAACAAGATTTACAAA